>NC_084615.1:8105806-8128306 GCF_033978795.1 Nerophis ophidion
ATTATGTTAGATCCACTATGGACTGAACTCTCACTATTATGTTGGATCCACTATGGACTGGACTCTCACTATTATGTTGGATCTACTATGGAGTGAACTCTAACTATTATGTTAAATCCACTATGGACTGGACTCTCACTATTATGTTAGATCCACTATGGACTGGACTCTCACTATTATGTTAGATCCACTATGGACTGGACTCTCACTATTATGTTAGATCCAATATGGACTGGACTTTCACTATTATGTTAGATCCACTATGGACTGAACTCTCACTATTATGTTGGATCCACTATGGACTAGACTCTCACTATTATGTTAAATCAACTATGGACTGAACTCTCACTATTATGTTAGATCCACTATGGACTAGACTCTCACTATTATGTTACATCCACTATGGACTGGACACTCGCTATTATGTTAGATCCACTATGGACTGGACTCTCACTATCATGTTAGATCCACTATGGACTGAACTTTCACTATTATGTTAGATCCACTATGGACTGAACTCTCACTATTATGTTAGATCCACTATGGACTGGACTCTCACTATTATGTTAGATCCACTATGGACTGGACTCTCACTATTATGTTGGATCTACTATGGACTGAACTCTCACTATTATGTTAAATCCACTATGGACTGGACTCTCACTATTATGTTAGATCCACTATGGACTGGACTCTCACTATTATGTTAGATCCACTATGGACTGGACTCTCACTATTATGTTAGATCCCCTATGGACTGAACTCTCACTATTATGTTAGATCCACTATGGACTGGACTCTCATTATTATGTTATATCCACTATGAACTGGACTCTCACTATTATGTTAGATCCACTATGGACTGGACTCTCACTACTATGTTGGATCCACTATGGACTGGACTCTCACTATTATGTTGGATCCACCATGGACTGAACTCTCACTATTATGTTATATCCACTATGGACTGGACTCTCACTATTATGTTAGATCCACTATGAACTGGACTCTCACTATTATGTTAGATCCACTATGGACTGGACTCTCACTATTATGTTGGATCCACCATGGACTGAACTCTCACTATTATGTTATATCCACTATGGACTGGACTCTCACTATTATGTTAGATCTATTATGGACTGGACTCTCACTATTATGTTAGATCCACTATGGACTGGACTCTCACTACTATGTTAGATCCACTATGGACTGGACTCTCACTATCATGTTACAGCCACTATGGACTGAACTCTCACTATTATGTTAGATCCACTGTGGACTGGACTCTCACTATTATGTTGGATCCACTAGTGACTGGACTCTCACTATTATGTTAGATCCACTATGGACTGGACTCTTACTATTATGTTAGATCCACTATGGACTGGACTCTTACTATTATGTTAGATCCACTATGGACTGGACTCTTACTATTATGTTAGATCCACTATGGACTGGACTCTCACTATTATGTTAGATCCACTATGGACTGGACTCTTACTATTATGTTAGATCCACTATGGACTGAACTCTCACTATTATGTTGGATCCACTATGGACTGGACTCTCACTATTATGTTGGATCCACTATGGACTGAACTCTCACTATTATGTTGGATTACTATGGACTGGACTCCCACTATCATGTTAGATTTACTATGGACTGGACTTTCAAAAGATTATGTTAGATCCACAATGGACTGGACTTTCACAATATTATGCTAGACCCACTCGACGTCCATTGCATCCGGTCTCCCCTACAGAGGGGGGTCACCCACATCTGTGGTCCTCTCCAAGGTTTCTCATTGATTGATTGACTGATTGATTGATTGATGATTGGAAAAAAAGAGTAATGGGGATCTCTCGCTATAAACTTATTCTATCAAGGAAAACCTGATGTTTTGGTCGGATCACGGGCTTCACTGTGATATTTGCTACGCCAACTAATGGCTGGTGATGCTTGGAACTCAGATGTTTGCTTGCAACTGAAAGCCTACACAACCAGAACCGAGCTTATTCTAAAACGCTCTTGATTTGAGGTACCACTGGATGAGGTTCAACTACAATGTGGCAGTGGACCGGAAAGACCTGAAGCAACTACCGTAGAATATTGATTGATTGATTAGTGATTGGAAAAAACGAGTTATTTGGATCTCTCGCTATAAATTAATTTTATCAAATAAAACCAGATGTTTTGGTCGGATCACGGGCTTCACTGTAATATTTGCTACACCAACTAATGACTGGTGATGCTTGGAACTCAGATGTTTGCTTGCAACTGAAAGCATACACAATCAGAACCGAGCTTATTCTAAAACGCTCTTAAGTTGAGGTACCACCGGATGAGGTTCAACTACAATGTGGCAATGCACCGGAAAGACCTGAAGCAACTACCGAAGAACATTGACTGATTGATGATTGGAAAAACCGAGTTATTTGGATCTCTCGCTCTAAACTAATCCTATCAAGGAAAACCTGATGTTTTGGACGGATTACGGGCTTCACTGTGATATTTGCTATGCCAACTAATGGCTGGTGATGATTGGAACTCAGATGTTTGCTTGCAACTGAAAGCCTACACAATCAGAACCGAGCTTATTCTGAAACGCTCTTGAGTTGAGGTACCACTGGATGAGGTTCAACTACAATGTGGCAATGCACCGGAAAGACCTTAAGCAACTACCGAAGAACATTGATTGATTGATTGAATGATGATTGGAAAAACTGAGTTATGTGGATCTTTTAGACACTTGTGATTTAGGGCTATATAAATAAACATCGATTGATTAAATACCCACACAAACACCAAACCATACCCCGCATGCCTCTCTCGCTGTTATCGGCCCTTCCCAGAAGCTTGGTAGACTTAAAAAAAAAATGATTTACTTTGGAGAAGTGAAGAACAGGGAGTAGGAAGGCAGAAGGTGGGAAGAGGAGAGAGTTTGTCAAGTAGCAAGTTGTGGTTTGGTCCGCTGCTGCCTTTTGGTTTTGGCTTATGCGGCTTGGGCAGAACCGAGCGCGGAAACAAACCTGGTGAGGACGGAGGCGGGGAGGAAAAGTAGATGAGTTCACTCAGAACACATGAAATCATGTTAAAGTGCTTAATAAACTTATCTTCCAAGGATTTTTGTCTATGTTGAGGTTGTGTAAGCATCTCATGAGATGAATTAAGGTTGACCGCAGCTATTTGAAATATTCCGTATTTATGTTTGTCCGCGTCTGCTCCAGGGAGCGCTCTGCCCTGCCCAGTCTGATTTTGGCCCCGGCTTCTGCTCGGGCTCGCTTCAGTAGCAGAGTGTCTTTCCAGGCTGTGGGACCAGGCCGGGGTCCGGTTCCAACACACTTATTTACATTTCGGGAAAGGGGGTGGGGGGGGGGTATGCTTTTTCAAATATGCCCTACACGACCCTTCGATTTTTTTGGGGGCCGATGAAATATTTCTACACATGTAAACAGGACAGAATTTGACGCGGTCCCCCTGGATGTGGCGGATTACGCCGCCGTCCCAGGCCAGGTTGTTCCAGTTTATCCAACAAAACAGTCCTCTCTTCCACGAGATGTTTATTCGGAGCCGCTCGGGAGAAGCCAGGTGTTGCCAGTGTACACAGCGGGCCTGATGCGGTCGGAGGGAGTTTACCCCCAGAGTGCAGGTGTTTGGAGGAGTGTGGTGCAGTGTTCGAGAGATAAGACCGTGCCGCGCAGAAGTGTGCGGTGCCCTTTGGAAAAAAAAAAAAAAAAAATCGGGACGTTCAGTCGCGGCCGCTGCTGTTCCATCTTTTTTAATATCGCTGGCTCCCGCCCACGTCCTCGGCTAATCTAACCCAGAGCTTTTGTGATCGCATGGAAAAAACAAGTGCACACATTTCCTTGTTAACTCTAATTGAAACGCACGCACACGTAGGAGGGGGGTATGAGGTAGGGGAAGGAGGCAAAGTAAGGGGGGGAAAAAAAAAAGCCAAATAAAGTGTTTATTCAAAAACGCAGTTTTGTTGTGGTGGGGACCTGTCTTTTATTAGCAGGCTGAACAAGCTTCAAAGGCTGGAAAGACGGAGGACATGCCAGCAGACGGGAGTACACAAGGCAGGGGATGGAGAGAGGGGGGGGTGGGGGGGGGGGGGGGGGGAGAGAGGCTCTGGAAAAGGGGACAAGGTGAAGGAAGCAGCAAATGGGTCTCTGGAGGGAGGTGGAGATACTCGACTTGTGCACTGGCATGCGTGGAGTAGAACATGAGGGAGATTTATGACTTTAAAATGATAATAATACAAGATGCTGGATGTCCTCCATTGCTGCTCTTCGCTCGTAAATAAAACGCATTCCCCGAAATACGGACTGAGGTATCGGCCTTTATTAGCTCGACTGTTTGTATTTTTGTAGGCCGGCTGGACTCCCTGCACTCGTTACCGAGTTTATCGGAGGGAGTGAATGTTTGCGTGTTGGGAGGATAAGTGGAGAATGATGTTTTCTAGCACATCTTTAAATGTGTGTGTGTGTGTGTGTGTGTGTGTGTGTGTGTGTGTGTGTGTGTGTGTGTGTGTGTGTGTGTGTGTGTGTGTGTGTGTGTGTGTGTGTGTGTGTGTGTGTGTGTGTGTATTTCTACCCTTCTTGAGACATCAACAAGGAAAAGTACCAGTGAACAAGTTAGGACCGAAATCATGGTCCAAATACGGAAAACCAATGCAACTAATAGACATCCAAATACTAGAATCCGTGAACATTGCTCCAAAGTCAGGATTTGATTGTTGATTTAATGTCCATAAAAAAAGTAAACATTGACAGGTGCAAAGGCAGCATATATGATAAAAACAAGCTGCCTCCCATATGTGACCATAGGTGGAACAAGTGTGCTCCCCCTCTGGTCAACATATGAAATAACAAATTTATGTAAAAATTTGAAGTGCTCCCCCTCTGGCCAACATATGTAATAACAAGTGTGTGTAAGAAATTGAAATGTGCACCCTTTGGCCAAAAGTAATACAATAAATATATATATATATATATATATATATATATATATATATATATATATATATATATATATATATATATATATATATATATATATACATTTTAAACAACTAATAGTTTTGTTATGTATTATTACGTTGTAAATGTAAATTTTTACATATCTAGAAAGGGTGGTCCTATAGAGGTAGGCATTTTTTTGAGGTCTCAAGAAGGTAACAAATACAAGAATGTATGTGTTTGTTTATTTGTTGTTGTATTTCTACCCTTCCTGAGACATCAACAAGGAAAAGTACTTTCCGTATTAGGACCGGTGAACAAGTTACGACCAAAATCATGGTCCCAATACGGAAAAACATTGCATCTAAGAGTAGAGTCTGTGAACATTGCTCCAAAGTCAGGATTGTTTTGTTGATTTAATGTGCATACAAAAGTAAACATTGACAGGTGCAAAGGCAGCAATATATGATAAAACAAGCCGCATCCCATATGTGACCATAGGTTGAACAAGTGTGCTCCCCCTCTGGTCAACTTATGAAATAACAAGTTTATTTAAAAATTTGAAGTGCTACCTCTCTGGTCAACATATGTAATAATAAGTGTGTGTCAGAAATTGAAATGTGCCCCCTTTGGCCAAAACTAATAATATATATATATATATATATATATATATATATATATATATATATATATATATATATATATATATATATATATATTTAAATATATTTTACACAACTAATAGTTGTGTTATATATTATTAACGTTGTAAATGTAAATTTTTACATATCTAGAAAGGTAGGCATTTTGAGACATCAACAAGGAAAAGTACCTTCCATATTAGGACCGGTGAACAAGTTAGGACCGAAATCATGGTCCCAATACGGAAAAAATTGCATCTAATAGTCGAATCTGTGAACATTGCTCCAAAGTCGGGATTTTTTTGTTGATTTAATGTGCATACAAAAGTAAACATTGCCAGGTGCAAAGGCAGCAATATATGATAAAACAAGCCGCATCCCATATGTGACCATAGGTGGAACAAGTGTGCTCCCCCTCTGGTCAACTTATGAAATAACAAGTTTATGTAAAAATTTGAAGTGCTCCCCCTCTGGCCAACATATGTATTAACAAGTGTGTGTAAGAAATTGAAATGTATCCCCTTTGGCCAAAAGTAATTAAAAAAAAAAAAATATATATATATATATATATATATATATATATATATATATATACATTTTAAACAACTAATAGTTTTGTTATATATTATTACGTTGTAAATGTAAAAATTTGAAGTTCTCCCCCTCTGGCCAACATATGTAATAACAAGTGTGTGTAAGAAATTGAAATGTGCCCCCTTTGGCCAAAAGTAATAAATATATATATATATATATATATATATATATATATATATATACAGTATATATATATATATATATATATATATATATATATATATATATATATATATATATATATATATATATATATATATATATACTTAAATATATTTTAAACAACTAATAGTTTTGTTATATATTATTATGTTGTAAATGTAAATTTTTACATATCTAGAAAGGGTGGTCCTATAGAGGTAGGCATTTTTCTGAGGTCGCAAGAAGGTAACAAATACAAGAATGTGTGTGTTTGTTTGTTTGTTTGTTCTTTTATTTCTACCCTTCTTGAGACATCAACAAGGAAAAGTACCTTCCATATTAGGACCGGTGAACAAGTTACGACCAAAATCATGGTCCCAATACGGAAAAACATTGCATCTAATAGTAGAGTCTGTGAACATTGCTCCAAAGTCAGGATTTGTTTGTTGATTTAATTTCCATAAAAAAGTCAACATTGACAGGTGCAAAGGCAGCATAAATGATAAAAACAAACTACCTCCCATATGTGACCATAGGTTGAACAAGTGTGCTCCCCCTCTGGTCAACTTATGAAATAACAAGTTTATGTAAAAATTTGAAGTGCTCCCCCTCTGGTCAACATATGTAATAACAAGTGTGTGTCAGAAATTGAAATGTGCCCCCTTTGGCCAAAAGTAATAAAAACATTAAAACAAGTAAAATGTATATAGAGACATACTGTAATAACTTGAAGTAAATAATGAAGATTGACAAACAATTTCAAATAAAACATTAAAAAATGACTAAAATCTTACCTTTTTTATGTGCATAGTATGTATATACTATTAATCTTGTAAATACAAAACTTTTTTATATCTAGAATGGGTGGTCCTTTAGAGGTAGGCATTTTTCTCAGGTCTCAAGAAGGTAACAAATACAAGAATGTGTGTGTGTGTGTGTGTGTGTGTGTGTGTGTGTGTGTGTGTGTGTGTGTGTGTGTGAGGTGTCAAAGTGCGTAGATGGATGTATTTGGGGATAGCATGGAGAGGCAAAGGAGACATTCCCTCGTAGCGTAACGTCAGCGCTCTTATCTCGCTCTCAAAGCAAGCTGTCAGTTGCTCGATTCCCACCTCTCTTTCTGTCTCTCCTTCTTTGCGTCCGCCCTCGTCGCGACTCCACTCGTAACGCTCGGGTTTCCGCGTGGCGTGCGCCAAAAAAAGAGCGAAGACGGATGGGTCTCGGTCTGCTGGCAGGTGACCTCTATTGCGGCGGGGTGAACAGGACCTGGACAAAGACCAGTGCTTAAATAGGAATAGTACTTTTTTTTTTTTTTTTTTGATAACACTGCCCGTCATTCACAATCTGTATGTGAGATAAAAACACATATATTTCCCTTTGTTGTGCTTTCTAAATAGTGAAAAACTGCTGGTAAGAGGCGGCCAATAAATGGAGTTACCGCATTTTCGGACTATAAGGCGCACTTAAAATCCTTTCATTTCCTCAGAACTCGACAGTGCGCCTTATGACCCCGTGCACCTAATGTACAAAATAATTGTTGTTGTGCTTACCGACCTTGAAGCTATTTTATTTGGTACATGGTGTATTGATAAGTGTGACCAGTAGATGGCAGTCACACATAAGAGATGCGTGTTTACTGCGATATGACTAAAGTAAACAACACCAAAATGTTATATGTTCCTTTGAAAATATAGAACATTACACACGGCACTCAAAAATCCATCAAAATGTTTCAGTACAACTTTGGTAAGCTATGAAGCCGCACTGCTTGATGGATTGTACTATGCTTCAACATAGGAGTGTTATTATGGTGTGTGTATAAGGTAAGACATATTATCTGGCGTTTTGTGTCGCAATATTATTCAAAAGAGACTTTCTTTATGCTGATCTGTACTTGGGATCTGCATAAGTCCTGAAAATGTGCGCGTGTCTGCTTATGTAGTCTGTGCCGACACCTTAGTCGATAAGTTTCTTATTTTTCTTTACCTTCTTGTTATGGGACATTCATCCTCCGCTGTTACCATTTATAATTTAAAGTAGTGTTAAGCACGAACTTATATGTGTCAGTAAACTCGCCATGAAAGCGCTAAAACATACCGGTGTAGTGAGTTTACATTATTCACCCAAGGAACTTTAGTTACTAGAGAGTTCCAGTCGGACTGAGTTTCACGGGAGACTGAATAGACCCACTCCTCGGCAGTGGGCCTTGCAATCCAGTCCGCCCTATGGTCCGGAAAATCCGGTAGTTGTTACGTTGTGATTTTGGGGGCTATGAAGTTTTTCTATTGTCCTTGTCATTTTGCCTGTCGTTCTATTTTGAAGTCGTTTATTCTGTTTTGTAAACCTCACCAGGCCTGATTATGAGGTGGAGCTAGGGATCACACCCGAAGCCGATCAGGTAATTAGGACTTCTTTAAAGGGAACTGCACTTTTTTTTTATTTTACCCTATTTTTCTTCTATGTCCCACTCTCCCTTGTGGAGGGGGTCCGGTCCGATCCGGTGGCCATGTACTGCTTGCCTGTGTATCGGCTGGGGACATCTCTGCGCTGCTGATCCGCCTCCGCTTGGGATGGTTTCCTGCTGGCTCCGCTGTGAACGGGACTCTCGCTGCTGTGTTGGATCCGCTTTGGACTGGACTCTCGCGACTGTGTTGGATCCATTATTGATTGAACTTTCACAGTATCATGTTGAACTTTCACAGTATCATGTTAGACCCGCTCGACATCCATTGCTTTCCTCCTCTCCAAGGTTCTCATAGTCATCATTGTCACCGACGTCCCACTGGGTCATTATTGTCACCGATGTCCCACTGGGTGTGAGTTTTCCTTGCCCTTATGTGGGCCTACCGAGGATGTCGTAGTGGTTTGTGCAGCCCTTTGAGACACTAGTGATTTAGGGCTATATAAGTAAACATTGATTGATTGATTGATATTGTCACAATCGTTATGAAAGACATGATGATGGATGTTTTTTTATTTAAAATGTTTTGCATTCTAAATATTAAATAAATGTAATCAGATTTAGTTCTGCCAATAAAGCCCATTGAGGTTTTATGTGTATGATGTAAATATACTATATATGTAATTTACTAACGGCCATGTTTATAATAACAACATTTAATATCTACGTATTTTGATAATGTTAAGCATATGCAGCACTTTAATTTCAGTTTTTGTTTTTATATCACTGATTATTACTTACTGTAGACTTCATGATCGCCAACAAACATAATAAAACATCACTTCTTGTACAATGTCTGCTGTCATTAGGATGCCGACTGCTGGGATGTTCATATAAGTAAAGATTGTTTGATTGATTCCCATTTTGATGAAGAATAACTCATAAACCTCACAAGCGTTCGTTTATTTTCGTGTCGCCCGAGCAAATTTCGGGTCTTAAATGGCTGTCAAAATCTACCGGCTTATCAGAATACCTACTCAGACTTCTTCTGTCCAGGTGAGATGCATGATTTATGATCTAGATCAGTGATCCCCAACCCTTTTTTGCACCACCGACCGGTTTATTGTTGGCAAATAATTTTCAGTGACCGGGTTTCCACTTGTTCCAGATAAATTCAGCAAAAATAAGTGCATGAAAGATACAACTCACTATAACACTGAATTAGTGGGATCTCACGGCTTGTTTCTTTGCAATGGGATGCAGATGGAAATCACCCTTTTGGCTACAATCTGTCACATTTATATTTTATATGTCCATTAATGTGCATTGTATCATGTCACAAAATTAGAACAAATATAACAAATGGCAACTTTCAATGAAGAGTTTTATTGGGGTTAGGGTTAGGTTTAACCCTATAATCAAGCTTATCGGTGAAAAGGCAGTCGTTTATAAATTATTTAATGTTACTCTGCAGCCCGGTAGAAAATGTCTCACAGACTGGTACCGGTCCCCGGACCAGTGGATGGGGACCACGGATCTAGATAAAATGTAAAGGGAGTAGGGAAGCAAGGAAACAGCAGACCACTTGATGATGTATAAACATAGGGACACACAGAAGATATAACGGCGCCGCTAGAAATAGTCCGTCTGCGTTAGCGCTTATAATAACATTATCATTAATACTTGGTTAACATTCAGTTCACAAATGTAAATAGAGTATTGTTGGCGCTTTTTGAGTAGCTATTTATTGAATTGTATGGACGAAACAGAGGAGATACCATTGACTTTTATTCACGAGTTAGATTGCATACAAAGAAAAAAATCCATCCGTCGTCATGTTTTTCATAATAGTTCTGAACGATAATTAAAAACCCCCCTTTAAGATAAACTGCCTTTATTTCGCATTGCTCAGATTTTCTGACCAGCTTGTCAACGATCTCGTTGTTTTTGCTAAAATTATTAGCTGTCTTGTTACTCCTGGCTTCTCGCCCCCTTGTCTCTGTTTTCTTTTTAGCTGTTTGTTGTAACTTTTTTTTTTTTTTTTAGTTTTTTTGTTACCTTTTTCCAAACGGGGTTGCTTAACTTTTTTGTTTCGGATTACTTACAGTTCACAACCCTTTTCGCATCTGTTTCCTTTGTTTTATTAGGGGGTTTTTTTACGTTATTTACATTTTTTCAAGCTTTCTGTTGCACTTTTTTGCCCGTTCCCTTTGTCTGCTGCTTTGGAATTAACAATTGCATTATTTTGCTACATTTCTGCCCAATAAACTGTCAATAAATCCCTCCAAAAAAACTGTAAAAAAAAATGTATATACATGTTGTGTGTGTGTATGTTAAATAGTAGCAGGCAAATTCATGATAACGTAACATTTACGGTAATTTGGTAATTTTTAGTATTACCGTAACTTCTTTCAGGGCGGCATTGCTCGGATGGTAGAATGGCCGTGCCAGCAACTTGAGGGTTCCAGGTTCGATTCCCCCTTTTACCATCCTAGTCACTTACCTGCTCCCAATGCCACCCACACTGGTTTAAATGCAACTTAGATATTGGGTTTCACTATGTAAAGCGCAATATAAATATAATTCACTTCACTTTCCTACATGGGTATATTAATTGATTGATTGAGTCATAGCATCGGTAGCATTCGTTGTGAGCATTCGTTCAGTGCCTTAAAGCGTTATCATAAACAGTAGCACTATTGCGAAATGTTTCAAATAAGAGCCTAAAAAAGTGTCTTACTATTTCCACTCTCACTGGATGTTGTATATTTCAGCACTGGTGCGCTCCTTAAACTGGTATAATCAGAAAAGTGCTTCCTTGCAATGTTGCCATGGTCCTAAGCTGCATTCCACTTGTTGTGAGCCATTAAGTATCAGATATGCATGTGTTATGCATGATTTAAAACCTAGCATTAACTTTTTAATAACTCAAAACGCAATACAGCAGCAGCTCAAGCTCCTTATTCTTTATTTTATGGGCTGTTGCAAGGCAATGTGTCACTTCGCCAGAAAAGTAGTCCCTCTGTGTTAGCACTTACAGGAACCATGTTGCTATAGCCTGGTTGTTAATATACAAGTCACAGAATCTAAATGGAGCGTTGTTGGCGGTTTTGAGACGTTTTGTAGAACGCTATCGACAAATGTCACCTCCCGGCATCGTGAGTCGCTTCGCACTGGCATTTTTTCATAATATAAAATGCAAAGAAAAAGCATAGACGGGTTCTTGTCTCACATAGCAATTGTAGATGATGGGCAACATTCCAAAAAAAGTGCAGCTCCTCTTCAGAATGTCAGCATGTACAAAATCCAAACACCTCTTTAAAAATATATACTACTAAACTCTAGTTTGGTAAATAAAAACAACCATGGTTTGGAGTATCTAAGTTATCCTATTTTCCGAACCATAGATCTCACCGGTTTATAAGACACACTGCCAATAAGCGGGTCTATTCAGGGTTTTTTATTTCATACAAAAGAGGGATTTGATTATAAGGCGCATTAAAGGCGCATTATTATTTTTGTAAATGTAAAATACTTCCGTGTGGTCTACATAACGTTTAATGGTGGTTCTTTGGTCAAAATGTTGCATAGATGACGTTTTACGGATCATCTTTTAAGCCACTTTCTGACATTTTTTTCAGGATGCGCCGTTTTGTATGCGGGGTTATTTACATGGCTCACCTTCGACATCGTCTTCTCCCCGTCATGTTTGTTGTAGCGGTGTAGCGTGCAAGGACGGGAGTGGAAGAAGTGTCAAAAGATGGAGCTAACTGTTTTAATGACATTCTGACTTTACTTCAATCAATAACAAAGCAGAATCAATCAATCATCAATCAATGTTTATTTATATAGCCCCAAATCACAAATGTCTCAAAGGACTGCACAAATCATTACGACTACAACATCTTCGGAAGAACCCACAAAAGGGCAAGGAAAACTCACACCCAATGGGCAGGGAGAATTCATATCCAGTGGGACGCCAGTGACAATGCTGACTATGAGAAAACTTGGAGAGGACCCCCCCCCCCCCCCCCCTCCCTGGGGGACCGAAAGCAATGGATGTCGAGCGGGTCTAACATGATACTGTGAAAGTTCAATCCATAGTGGCTCCAACACAGCCGCGAGAGTTTAGTTCAAGCGGATCCAAGACAGCAGCGAGAGTCCCGTCCACAGGAAACCATCCCAAGCGGAGGCGGATCAGCAGCGTAGAGATGTCCCCAACCGATGCAGGCGAGCGGTCCATCCTGGGTCCCGACGAGCGGTCCATCCTGGGTCTCGACTCTGGACAGCCAGTACTTCATCCATGATCATCGGACCGGACCCCATCCAAAAGAGAGGGGGGGACATAGGAGAAAGAAAAGAAGTGGCAGATCAACTGGTCTAAAAAGGAGGTCTATTTAAAGGCTAGAGTATACAGATGAGTTTTAAGGTGAGGCTTAAATGCTTCTACTGAGGTAGCATCTCGAACTGTTACCGGGAGGGCATTCCAGAGTACTGGAGCCCGAACGGAAAACGCTCTATAGCTCGCAGACTTTTTTTGGGCTCTAGGAATCACTAATAAGTCGGAGTCTTTTGAACGCAGATTTCTTGCCGGGACATATGGTACAATACAATCGGCTCACTAGTGCAACAACAACGCCGTGAAAACTGTCCAACCGGAACTCTTAAATAACTAAGTTCCTTAGGTGAATAATGTAAACTTACTCCACCGGTATAATTTAGCTCTTTCATGGCGAGTTTACTGACAGATATAAGTAAGAACTTTACACTACTTTATTTTGAAAAATGGCAAAAGTGGAGGATGAATGTCCCATAACAAGAAGATAGAGGAAAAAGAAGAAGCTTATCAATTACAGGGTTGTCACGGACTACAAAGGCAGACACGCGCAAATTTTCAGGACTTATGCAGATCCCAAATACAGATCAGCAGGTAGCAGAAGGTAAGAAAAGTTGCTTTTGTATAATATTCCGACACAAAACACCAGATAATATGCCTTACCTTATACACACCATGAATTGATTAAAGTGGACCCCGATTTAAAAAAGTTGAAAAACGTATTCAGGTGTTACCATTTAGTGGTCAATTGTACGGAATATGTACTGTACTGTGCAATCTACTAATAAAATGTTCAATCAATCAATCAAACACACCATAATAATACTGGTATGTTGAAGCACAGTACAATCCATCAAGTGGTGCGGCTTCATAGCTTACCAAAGTAGTACTAAATTATTTTGATGGATTTTTGAGCGCTGTGTGTAATGTTTATATATTTTCAAAGGAACATAACATTTTGGTGTTGTTTACTTGAGTCATATTGCAGTCTACACTTATCTCTTATGTGTGACTACCATCTACTGGTTACACTTGTCATTTCACCGTGTACCAAATAAAAGTAGCTCTGAGGTCGGTAAACACAACCAAATTTATTTTTTACGTTTGGTGCACCGGGTTATAAAGCGCACTGTCAAGTTTTGAGAAAATGAAAGGATTTTAAGTGCGCCTTATAGTCCAAAAAGTACAGAATGTACCAAAATAAGTCACGGAAGCTGACCACAAGCTCTGACTTTGTGCATTTGCTCTTTACAGCCCGGCCTTTAGTCCCATGTCAAAAGATACAGTGTGAACACTAAGCAAACCACACCAATGTGCACACCAGGTATATATTGTTTTATTTGTGGTTTGGACCACAAGTCTGAACACTTAGAGGGGCCATTCAAGAACGTCTGACCAGCACCAGAAACCAATGTCTGTCAAGAGAAATACAGTACAGGCCAAAAGTATGGACACACCTTCTTCTCATTCAATGCGTTTTCCTTATTTTCATGACTATTTACATTGTAGTTTGTCACTGAAGGCATCACAACCATGAATGAACACATGCGGCGTCATGTACTTTAAAAAAAAGGTGAAATAACTGAAAACGTGATTTATATTCTAGTTTCTTCAAAATAGTCACCCTTTTCTACGATTACTTTTTTGCACACTCTTGGCATTCTCTCCATGAGTTTCACCTGAAAAACTTTTCACTTCACAGGTGTGATTGAAGCTCATGGAGAGAATGCCAAGAGTGTGCAAAGCAGTATATAGAACAAAGGGTGGCTATTTTGAAGAAACTAGAATATAAAACATGTTTTTAGATATTTCCAATCAAGCAGACTTTGGGAAACACTATGATTAGAGATGTCCAGTAATGGCTTTTTTGCCGATATTATTTTCCCCCAGGGTCCCCAGTAAGTGTGATCAGCACATTACTTCATCAATCTAGAGATTTAAAGACGTGTATGAGCTAACTGGGCAGTGGATATTTTACCCCATTTTTTTTATGCCTCCACAACCTGTAGAAAGGGTGGTCCCCACAAGTCCTGATCAAAAACAAGGTCCCCATTCCAAATGTTAACCAGTGTGTGTGTGTGTGTGTGTGTGTGTGTGTGTGTGTGTGTGTGTGTGTGTGTGTGTGTGTGTGTGTGTGTGTGTGTGTTCTGGCAATGCTTACTTAATGGGGACATCCCTCTGTTTAACACAGTCACCTTTAGGGGACCTCTGACAGTATGGGGACAAAAAAAAACAAGTCCCCTAAAGAAAAACTTTTTTAAATGATAGTCAGATCCATTCTGAAGATGCCTAAGTGATCATGTCATATTAAATTTAAAAAAAAAAATGTAATGGTCCTCAGAAGTCATGTACACATTTGTGTGAATTATGCAAAATTATTTAAATTTGGTCCCCATGAACCAAATTAACTCTTTTTCCCCAGGGTCCCCAGTAAGTCTGATCAGCACATTACTTAATCAATCCAGAGATTTAAAGACGTGTATGAGCTAACTGGGCAGTGGACATTTTACCCCATTTTTGTTATGCCTCCACAACCTGTAGAAAGGGTGGTCCCCACAAGTCCCGATCAAAAACATGGTCCCCATTCCAAATGTTAACCAATGTGTGTGTGTGTGTGTTTGTGTATGTGTGTGTGTGTGTGTGTGTGTGTGTGTGTGTGTGTGTGTGTGTGTGTGTGTGTGTGTGTGTGTGTGTGTGTGTGTGTGTATGTGTGTGTGTGTGTGTGTGTGTGTGTGTGTGTGTGTGTGTGTGTGTGTGTGTGTGTGTGTGTTCTGGCAATGCTTACTTAATGGGTACATCGCTCTGTGTACACAGTCACCTTTAGGGGACCTCTGACAGTATGGGGACCAAAAAAAACAAGTCCCCTAAAGGAAAACTTTTTTAAATGATAGTCAGATCCATTCTGAAAATGCATAAGTGATCATGTCATATTCAATTTGAACTTTTTTTTTTAATGGTCCTCAGAAGTCATGTACACATTTGTGTGAATTATGCAAAATTATTTAAATTTGGTCCCCATGAACCATATTAACTAATTTCCCCCAGGGTCCCCAGTAAGTCTGATCAGCACATTACTTCATCAATCCAGAGATTTAAAGACGTGTATGAGCTAACTGGGCAGTGGCCATTTTACCCCATTTTTGTTATGCCTCCACAACCTGTAGAAAGGGTGGTCACCACAAGTCCCGATCAAAAACATGGTCCCCATTCCAAATGTTAACCAGTGTGTGTGTGTGTGTGTGTGTGTGTATGTGTCCTGGCAATGCTTGCTTAATGGGGACCTCGCTCTGTTTACAAAGTCTCCTTTAGGGGACTTCTGACGGTATGGGGACAAAAAAACAGGTCCCCTAAAGGGAACCCTTTTCAAATGATAGTGAGATACATTCTGGAGATGCCTAATTGATCATGCCATATTTATTTTTAACTTATTTTTTTAAATGGTCCTCAGTAGTCACGTACAAATTTGTGTGAACTATGCAAAATTATTTAAATTTGGTTCCCATGAACCATTATAACTTTTTTTCCCCAGGGTCCCCAGTAAGTCTGATCAGCACATCATCAATCCAGAGATTTAAAGACGTGTATGAGCTAACTGGGCAGTGGCCATTTTACCCCATTTTTGTTATGCCTCCACAACCTGTAGAAAGGGTGGTCCCCACAAGTCCCGATCAAAAACATGGTCCCCATTCCAAATATTAACCAGTGTGTGTGTGTGTGTGTGTGTGTGTGTGTGTGTGTGTGCGTGTGTGTGTGTGTGTGAGTGTGTGTTCTGGCAATGCTTACTTAATGGGGACATCACTCTGTTTACAAAGTCTCCTTTAGGAGATCTCTGATGGTATGTGGACAAAAAAACAGGTCCCCTAAAGGGAACCCTTTTTAAATGATAGTCAGATCCATTCTTACTATCATTCTGATTTTTAAGCTTTGGCCCATAAAACATTTAACGTTTAACATCTAATATGGACTTTTTTTTTTTAAATGGTACTCAGTGGTCATGTACAAATTTGTGTGAATTATGCAAAATTATTTAAATTTGGTCCCCGTGAAGCATATTAACTCTTTTCCCCCAGGGTCCCCAGTAAGTCTGATCAGCACATTACTTCATCAATCCAGAGATTTAAAGGCCTACTGAAATGAGATTTTCTTATTTAAACGGGGATAACAGGTCCATTCTATGTGTCATACTTGATCATTTCGCGATATTGCCATATTTTTGCTGAAAAGATTTAGTAGAGAACATCGACGAAAAAGTTCGCAACTTTTGGTCGCTAATAAAAAAGCCTTGCCTGTACCGGAAATAAAAGTTTACAATCATGGCCACCAGCAGCGAGAGCGATTCGGACCGAGAAAGCGACGATTTCCCCATTAATTTGAGCGAGGATGAAAGATTCGTGGATGAGGAAAGAGAGAGTGGAGGACTAGAAAAAAAAAAGACTAGAGGGCAGTGGGAGCGATTCAGATGTTATTAGACACATTTACTAGGATAATTCTGGAAACTCCCATATCTGCTTATTGTGTTACTAGTGTTTTAGTGAGATTATATGGTCATACGTGTACAACCTGAAGGTCATCCCCGCACCTTTCTTCAGCACCAGTCGACATGTGGTGGCGATGCCCATCGACCTGCCCTTCGCAAGTGACCCTTTTCAAAACATGATCTTTCGAAATGATCGCTGCATAATACACTGTACTTAGTGTGTGTGGTCCAATCCAACCGTGTTCGCTTGACCGCTCTTTTCCATAGTAAAGCTTGACTGTCTTTCGGGAATGTAAACAATTAAACACCGGCTGTGTTTGTGTTGCTGAAGCCGGCCGCAATACACCGCTTCCTACCAACAGCTTTCTTCTTTGATGTCTCCATTCAACAACACAGATGTCCAGAATACTGTGGAATTTTGCGATGAAAACAGACGAGCTAATAGCTGGGAGCAAAATGTCCTCGACAATCCGTGACGTCACGCACGCGTGTCATCATACCGCGACGTTTCAGCAGGACTTTTCGGCGCGAAATTTAAAATTGCAATTTTTAGTATAGGCATGTGTTGCAATGTTAATATTTCATCATTGATATATAAACTCTCAGACTGCGTGGTCGCTAGTAGTGGCTTTCAGTAGGCCTTTAAAGACGTGTATGAGCTAACTGGAGAGTGGCCATTTTACTTTATTTTTTTATGCCTACACAACCTGTAGAAAGGGTGGTCCCCACAAGTTCTGAACAAAAAACCATCCCCATTCCAAATATTAAACAGTGTGTGTGTGTGTGTGTGTGTGTGTGTGTGTGTGTGTGTGTGTGTGTGTGTGTGTGTGTGTGTGTGTGTGTGTGTGTGTGTGTGTGTGTGTGCGTGTGTGTGTGTGTGTGTGTGTGTGTGTGCGTGTGTGCTGTCTGACCCTCATTACCAGTATTGCCTTCCACACTCTCCGAGGATGTTCTATATGATCTACCAAGCAGACGGCATTCATAATTCATAATGCACTATGTCAGGAACGCTGCCAATGAATCCTTCACTTTACAGTATTCACATCTTTTTTTGTGTGTTTTTTTTTTTACTGTGCAAGCTTTGGTCCCATGACAAAAATACCAGTGTGACTGCAGAGCGGCCTTAAAGCAGTTTGGGCACGGTGCATTTAATTCCAGTTGGGAGTGTGTTTGTGCGTTCGCGTGCACGCACAAACACACACTCTCGCGCGCACGCTTACGCACTCTGGAAGGCGAATCAAAGTGCTCTGCTTTCAATAAGAGTCACAATCAGCAAAGTGGCAGCACCAAATGACATCACCGCAGCTGGGTCCCCAGCTGGAGCTAGCGAAAGGACTTTGGCACATGTGTGTGTGCGTGTGTGTGCGTGTGTGTGCGTGTGTGTGTGTGTGTGTTTGTGTGTGTGTATGTGTGTGTGTGTGTGTGTGTGTGTGTGTGTGTGTGTGTGTGTGTGTGTGTGTGTGTGTGTGTGTGTGTGTGTGTGTGTGGGTGTGTGTGTGTGTGTGTGTGTGTTCTTGTATTTCTAAACTTCTTGAGACATCAACAAGGAAAAGTTTGGACCATATGAGGACCTGTGAAGAAGTTAGGACATAAATGATGGTCCCAAAACGGAAAACCATCCATCCATCCATTTCCTACCGCTTATACCCTTTTTGGGGTCGCGGGGGGCGCTGGCGCCTATCTCAGCTACAATCGGGCAGAAGGCAAGGTACACCCTGGACAAGTCGCCACCTCATCGCAGGGCCAACACAGATAGACAGACAACATTCACACTCACATTCACACACTAGGGACCATTTAGTGTTGCCAATCAACCTATCCCCAGGTGCATTGTCTTTGGAGGTGGGAGGGGCCTAGTCCCAGGTAAATGTCTTTGGAGGTGGGAGGAGCCTATCCCCAGGTGCATGTTTTTGGAAGTGGGAGGAAGCCGGAGTACCCGGAGGGAACCCACGCATTTACGGGGAGAACATGCAAACTCTACACAGAAAGATCCCGAGCCTGGATTTGAACCCAGGACCTTCGTATTGTGAGGCAGATGCACTAACCCCTCTGCCACCATGAAGCCCAATACGGAAAACCATTGCATTTATTACAGAATGTATCATTTGCACCCCTGATAGTGAAATCTATCATGATTAGCGTGGTCCCAAAAAGTTGTGATATTTCAAATTGACTGTGTGTTGGTTTTAAAAGTGGCAACATATGAAATAACAAGTGTGTAAAAAAAATTGAAGTGCTCCCCCTCTGGCCAACATATGTAATAAGAATTGTTTGTAAGAAATTGAAATGGGCTCCCTTCGGCCAAAATTAATTAAAACAATTAAATAAATATGTATATAGAGACGTACTGTAATAACTTAAAGTAAAAACCCCGTTTCCATATGAGTTGGGAAATTGTGTTCGATGTAAATATAAACAGAATACAATGATTTGCAAATCCTTTTCAACCCATATTCAGTTGAATATGCTACAAAGACAACATATTTGATGTTCAAACTGATAAACTTTTTTTTTTTTTTTGCAAATAATCATTAACTTTAGAATTTGATGCCAGCAACACGTGACAAAGAAGTTGGGAAAGGTGGCAATAAATACTGAGAAAGTTGAGGAATGCTCATCAAACACTTATATGGAACATCCCACAGGTGTGCAGGCTCATTGGGAACAGGTGGGTGCCATGATTGGGTATAAAAACAGCTTCCATGAAATGCTAAGTAATACACAAACAAGGATGGGGCGAGGGTCACCACTTTGTAAGCAAATTGTCAAACAGTTTTAGAACAACATTTCTCAACGAGCTATTGCAAGGAATTTAGGGATTTTACCATCTACGGTCTGTAAAAGCATCAAAAAGTTCAGGGAATCTGGAGAAATCACTGCACGTAAACGATGATATTACGGACTTTTGATTCCTCAGGCGGTACTGCATCAAAAACCGACATCCGTGTGTAAAGGATATCACCACATGGGCTCAGGAACACTCCGTAAAACCACTGTCAGTAACTATAGTTGGTCGTTACATCTGTGAGTGCAAGTTAAAACTCTACTATGCAAAGCCAAACCCATTTAACAACAATATCCTGAAACGTCGCCGGCTTGGCTGGGCCCGAGCTCACCTAAGATGGACTGATGCAAAGTGGAAAGGTGTTCTGTGGTCTGACGAGTCCACATTTCAAATTATATTTTGAAACAGAGGACGTGGTGTCCTCCAGAACAAAGAGGACAATAACCATCCGGATTGTTGTAGGGGCAAAGTTGAAAAGCCAGCATCTGTGATGGTATGGGGGTGTATTAGTGCCCAAGGCATGGGTAACTTACACATCTGTGAAGGCACCATTAATGCTGAATGGTCCATACAGGTTTTGGAACAACATATGTTGTCATCCAAGCAACGTTATCATGGACGCCCCTGCTTATTTCGGCAAGACAAGTGTTAGAACTGCGTGGCTTCTTAAAAAAGAGTGCGGGTACTTTCCTGGCCCGCCTGCAGTCCAGACCTGTCTCCCATGGAACATTTGTGGCGCATTATGAAGCGTAAAATACGACAGCGGAGACCCCGGACTGTTGAAGGACTGAAGCTCTACATAAAACAAGAATGGGAAATAATTCCACTTTCAAAGCTTCAACAATTAGTTTCCTCAGTTCCCAAACGTTTATTGAGTGTTGTTAAAAGAAAAATGTGGGAGCAATTTCTCACAATCTTTCTGTTTTTGTAATATTGTAATATTTTCTCTTAAAATTATGACTTTTTTTATGTAAAACCATGACTTTTTATTGCAAAATGGACACATTTGTTATGTAAGATTCAGAGTTGAATCACAATATTGCCAATTTTGTTTTGTTTTTTGTAAAATAGTGACATTTATTGAGTAAAATGATCACTTTTGTCATAATTTTGCCAAGTAAAATTTTGATTATTATCACAATATTGACTTTTGTCGAGTAAAATTTAGACTCTTTTCATAAAATTGCCAACATTTTAAGCTTTTCTTATTAAATTGGGAACAACTTCTCATTGTCTTTCTGTGTCTGTAATATTGCTATATTTTCTCGTAAAATTATGACTTTTTTATTCAAAAATATGACTTTTTACTGCAAAATGTTGACATTTGTCATATAAAATTCAGACTTATATCACAGTATTGCCAATTTTTTGTTTTTTCTTTTAAAATAGGAAAAATTTGAGGGTAAAATGATCACTCCTGTCATAATTCTGCCAAGTAAAATCAGATTATTATTATAATATTGACTTTTGTCATTTACCACTCTTCATAAAATTGCCAACATTTTAAAGATTTTCTTATAGAATGGGGAACACTTTCTCATATTTTTTCTGTTTCTGTAATATTGCTATATTTTCTCGTAAAATGATGACTTTTTATTGCAAAATAGTGATATGTGTCATATAAAATTCAGACTTTTATCACAAAATTGCCTATTTTGTGGGGTCTTCTTGTAAAATAGTGAAATTTTTTTAGTATAATGGTCACTCTTGTCATAAATTTTCCAAGTAAAATTCAGATTATTATTTTAATTTCGCAAATATGTTAACGTTTTTTTCTTAATTGTGACTTTGGTTGAGTAAAATTACAACTCTTTCCATAAAATTGCCAACATTTTAAGCTCTTTGACATGTCTTGTGATCATGTTTTGTTTAGTTATGTTCTGTTTTGCTTAAGACTCAATTGTTTCCTGTTTTTTGCACTTCCTTGTTTGTTTTGTTTCCATGACTACCCATTAGTTTTCACCTGTCCTCATGTCACGCACCTGTCTCACGTTTTGCACTCGCACACCTGTCACTAATCATGTCACTATTACTTAAGCTTCTAGTTGCCAGGCAGTCTTTCTGCCGACATCACTCTGCTTCATGTCATGTTCACAGTTTCATGCTTAGTTCATGCTGCTTGTTTCATAGTCCATGCTGCCCTGTTCATGTCATCACAAGTAA
>NC_084615.1:8133306-8265806 GCF_033978795.1 Nerophis ophidion
GACCAAACGATCAGGACTTTCGCATCTTTTGACACTGGAGCAACTTAAATCCGTCGATTGGTAAGTGTTTTTTTCGCATTAAATGTGGGTGGAAGGAAACGTAATATAGTTGAAAATGCATCTACAGGTTATCCATACATCTCTGTTCCATGTCTGCTTTAGCACCGCCGGTAAATAGCATGTTAGCATTGATTAGCGTAGCATGTTAGCATCGATTAGCTGGCAGTCAACATCAACAAAACTCACCTTTGTGATTTCGTTGACTATCGTTGCAAATGCATTTGCAGGTTATCCATACATCTCTGTGCCATGTCTGCTTTAGCATCGCCGGTCAAATGTGGAGACACTCTGATACATTCAATGGGGGTCTGGCGGCAGACACTTTGGCATCTCCGGGCCGGTGGTGCAACTTGAATCCCTCCCTGTTAGTGTTGTTACACCCTCCGACAACACACCGACGAGGCAAATAGTAAAAAAAACGGAAAATAACAGAGCTGAGACCCGGTGTTTGTGATGTGTTGAAAATGAAAATGGTGGGTGTGTTACCTCGGCGACGTCACATTCTGACGTCATCGTCTCCAGCGCGATAAACAGAAAGGCGTTTAATTCGCCAAAATTCACCCATTTAGAGTTCGGAAATCGGTTAAAAAAATAGATGGTCTTTTTTCTGCACCATCAAGGTATATATTGACGCTTACATAGGTCTGGTGATAATGTTCCCCTTTAATGACATTCAGACTTTACTTCAATCAATAACAGGGCAGCATCTCTTCATCCGGAAACAATAACAAAAGTGTCCCGTGAAAAACCATCTGAACCGTGATAGCTAAGGTTCCTTAGGTGAATAAAACAACTCACTACACCGGTATGTTTTAGCGCTTTCATGACGGGCTTACTGACAGATAGAAGTTTGAACTTTGCATTACTTTTTATAAGAAATGGCAACAGCGGAGGATGAATTTTCCATAACGAGACGATAGAGAAAAATAAGAAGCTTATTGATTACGGTGTCAACACTGACTACAAAGGCGGAATCGCGCAAAATTTCAGGACTTATGCAGATCCCAAATACAGATCAGCAGGTACCAGAAGGTAAGAAAAGTTGCTTTTGCATAATATTGCGAAACAAAATCCCAGATAATATGTCTTACCTTACACGCACACCATGAAAATGCTCGAATATTGAAGCACAGTACAATCCATCAAGCGGTGCGGCGTCATAGCTTACCAAAGTCGTACTAAAACATTTTGATAGATTTTTGAGCACCGTTTGTATTGTTCTATATTTTCATAAGAACATAAAATGTTGGTGTTGTTTACTTGAGTCATACTGCACTTAACCAAAACCCAAACCCTAAACCGACACCCAACTCTAACTAAAACCTAAACACTACTTTAACCAAACCCTAACTACAACCCTCATGTTACCCCCAAACCTTTACTGAACTGTGACCAAAACCCTAAAGCAACCCACCCATAAACAGTTTATGGGTGGCATCAAATTCCAAAGTTAATAATTATTTGCACAAAAAAAAAATGTTTATCAGTTTGAACATCAAATATGTTGTCTTTTTAGCATATTCAACTGAATATGGGTTGAAAAGGATTTGCAAATCATTGTATTCCGTTTATATTTACATCTAACATAATTTCCCAACTCATATGGAAACAGGGTTTGTGTATATATACATATATATATATATATATATATATATATATATATATATATATATATATATATATATATATATATATGAAATACTTGACTTTCAGTGAATTCTAGCTGTAAATCGGACCTGGGCAAAGTAAGGCCCCGGGGCCACATGCGTCCCGTTAAGCTTTTCAATCCGGCCCGCTGGATGATATACTAGTTACTATGGTCATTTAATTAGTTATTATGCTAGTTTAATTAGTTGCTATGGTCATCTAATTAGTTACTATGGTCATCTAATTAGTTACTATGGTAGTCTAATTAGTTAGTATAGTAATCTAAGTCACAGCAGCTCAGACGAGGCATCAAGTAGTGTGGGCGGGGAGCGTTTTCACAGACGCGGTAGGAGATTTCACAACAAAGTTCTAAAGCTTAGTGATATATCAGATGTATCAGATTGTAGGTGGGTTTATTTTGTACCCTTCGCGTTCATATTTCACTGTTGCATTTTTGTTGCATTTCACTTGGTTGTAAAATATGTCGATCGAAAGGTTCATATTTTGTCAATATTCAGTATTTTATCCTTCATAGAAAAATGTAAAATTTCATTAGGTTTTTTTAAGCCGGTCTGTCATAACGTTTTTAGCATTCAATCAGACATTATTAGTGTTCTTAGTGTTCCTAAAAATAGATATGCCGGCCCCCAGACACATTTTTTTCTCCAAAACTGCCCAGGCATGATATAGGGGTATTGGTAGAGTACAGCAATACCAATGAATAATATTCTGTACCAAACCGCCTCTGAAAAGTACCGGTCCGACACACCCTGAGATTTTTTGTTAAAATAAAGCCAATAATGCCATTTTTTTCTGGTGCTCTTTATTTAGAAAAGTATTGAAAAGAATTAAAAAGTACTGAAAATTATCAAAATAATATTGGTGTCGAGACAAGATTAGTCACTAAAACAGGGGTCACCAACCTTTTTGAAAGCAAGAGTTACTTCCTGGGTACTGATTAATGCGAAGGGCTACCAGTTTGATACACACTTAAATAAATTGCCAGAAATAGCCAAATTGCTTAATTTACTTTTAACTCTATGTTATTATTAATAATTAAGGATATTTATCTTTGTTGAAACATTGATCATCTTAATGATTTCTCACAACAAATATATATATTTTTGGTGACATGTTTTAAATAGGTTAAAATCCAATCTGCACTTTGTTAGAATATATAACAAATTGGACCAAGCTATATTTCTAACAAAGACAAATTATTATTTCTTCTAGATTTTCCAGAACAAAAATTTTAAAAGAAATTCAGAAGACTTTGAAATAAGATTTAAATTTGATTCTGCAGATTTTCTAGATTTGCCAGAATTTTTTTTTTTGAATTTCAATCATAATAAGTTTGAAGAAATATTTCACAAATATTCTTCGTCTAAAAAACAGAAGTTAAAATGAAGAATTAAATTAAAATGTATTTATTTTTCTTTACAATAATAAAAAATAAATTTACTTGAACATTGATTTAAATTGTCAGGAAAGAAGAGGAAGAAAAGGTAAAAAAGGTATATGTGTTTGAAAATCCTAAAATCATTTTTAAGGTTGTATTTTTTCTCTAAAATTGTCTTTCTGAAAGTTATAAGCAGCAAAGTAAAAAAATAAATGAATTTATGTAAACAAGTGAAGACCAAGTCTTTAAAATATTTTGTGGGATTTTCAAATTCTATTTGAGTTTTGTTTCTCCTAGAATTAAAAATGTCCAGCAAAGCGAGACCAGCTTGCTAGTAAATAAATAACATTTAAAAAATAGAGGCAGCTCACTGGTAAGTGCTGCTATTTGAGCTATTTTTAGAACAGGCCAGCGGGCGACTCATCTGGTCCTTACGGGCGACCTGGTGCCCGCGGGCACCGCGTTGGTGACCCCTGCACTAAAATATCATGCAAGAGCGTAGATTCCAACCATTAAAAAACGTTATATAGTTGAAGACTTAAACGGTCATTAGAAAATTCACTACATCACAACACTTTCCATCTTAAAGATGTAAAGAAAAATATATGGGAATGTCCGGCGGGGCCAGATTGAAAAGTTTAACGGTCCACATGTGGCCCCTCGGCCTTATTTTGCCCAGGCCTGCCGTTAGAGCAGGGGTGTTCAAAGTGCGGCCCAGGGGCCATTTGCGGCATGCAAGTATTTTTTTAACGGCCCCGCGGCACATTTTAAAAATATGATTGAAAACATTTTTAAATGTAAAAAGTGATATAAAGGAGAAAACAGGTGAAATGTAACAATAACATGATGCAATGTTTACTCTAATAACACAAAGCTGCCATGCAGGCTGTTTCTTTCTTTAAACAAATAATAATGAATCAATGTCATTTTGAATTATTGACCTATTCAAGACTCCAATTACGTCACGTTAAATTTTCCAGTTTGAGATATTTTGGGGGGAAAATGTTGCATATTTTGTGTATGCCATATACAAAACTGAGCAGTTTTTTTTTAAAGAAGGGCCTAAAATGAACAAACAGAAAACATAACCAACAATAAAACTTGGGTGATTATATTGCATATTTTGTGTTTTTTTTTCCATCAAAAAACAGGGTTTTCTTTGACAAAAAGAGCAAACAACTTAAATCCTTAAAATCATTATATTGACAGATGGACCCAATGTTGATCTGGAGTTTTAAAACTGGAATAATAATGATAAAAAATACTGAATAATGACACATTGTGTGTGTTTTTTTTCATCAAAAAACAGGGTTTTCTTTGACAAAAAGAGCATACAACTTAAATCCTTAAAATCATTATATTGACAGATGGACCCAATGTAGATCTGGAGATTTAAAACTGGAATAATAATGATAAAAAATACTGAATAATGACACATTTTTTATATTTTTTGGACCAAAACCCTTTGGGGTCCCTGAGATCAAGCCTGAGTGGAGGCCCAAATGTATATTTTTTATACATATATTGTACTGTTTTTTTAAAATAAAAAGTATCAAAATGGCCCCCGGTTGCTTTGATTTTTCAGTGGGCAGCCTTCAGTGGAAAAAGTTTGGACACCCCTGCCTTAGAGGCTGTGCCAGATGACCGGAGGCGAGAGGCAGGGTCCGGCCGCGACTAATCACTTGTCAATCACAGAGCACATCCAGACAGAAAAACCATTCACAAAGTCCTGGGTGAACCGACATACAGGACCTGTTTGTTTTAGACCGCAGGGCCCGGAGAAAAGCTAGGCCAGCACAAGGCAAACATGCGAACTCCAGGAACAGGGCATATTGTACTCGTAAAAATGATTTAATTATACACCGATTACAGGGCGATCTTTTTGGTATGAAAGCCGCCCGTGAGAACAGGCTCGGCCGTGATGTGCACGCAGCAAGTGCCAGCTATAAATCTGTGACCCGGCCTATTCCAAACGCAAGCCGTCTCGCTGACGAGTTATGCAACACACATCTTGACTCATTTATTATGTATTCCTGTTGATCGCTTGCACGTGTGTGTTTGTCCTTCTAACGCGGGCCCAACGCTAATCTGGAGTCTCGGTCTTGAGAGGCTTTTTTGCGTCGTATACGATTCCAATGATTACCGTTTCGATATCGCCCTATAAGGCCGAGTGGTGAGTGTTGCCGAAAAAACGTTGAATACATCGGTATCTAGTGAAGTGAAGTGAATTATATTTATATAGCGCTTTTCTCAAGTGACTCAAAGCGCTTTACATTTAAAGTTACATTTAAAGCAGTGTGGGTGGCACTGGGAGCAGGTGGGTAAAGTGTCTTGCCCAAGGACACAACGGCAGTGACTAGGATGACACAAGCGGGAATCGAACCTGCAACCCTCAAGTTGCTGGCACGGCCAGTCTACCAACCGAGCTATGCCGCCTACCAACGTAGGATACTTCTTACGTTGTACGAGAAACGCATCAATAATCATACTTGCCAACCTTGAGACCTCCGAATTCGGGAGATTGAGGGCAGGGGGCGGGGTTAAGGGGGAGGAGTATATTTATAGATAGAATTCACAGAAATTCAAAAATGTATTTTACATATATATATATATATAAAGTATATTGGCAACACTAAATGGTCCCTAGTGTGTGAATGTGAGTGTGAATGTTGTCTGTCTATCTGTGTTGGCCCTGCGATGAGGTGGCGACTTGTCCAGGGTGTAAGCGGTAGAAAATGGATGGATGGATGTTAGAGGTTTAGGAAAAAATTTGATTCGAATACAAACCACGATTCTCACGTTGTGTGATTCAGAATCGATTCTCTTTTTTTTTTTTTTATCCATCCATCCATTTTCTACCGCTTATTCCCTTTTGGGGTCGCAGGGGGCGCTGGCGCCTATCTCAGCTACAATTGGGCGGATTTGCCCTAGTGTGAATGTGAGTGTGAATGTTGTCTGTCTATCTGTGTTGGCCCTGTGATGAGGTGGCGACTTGTCCAGGTTGTAAAAATCGATTTAAAAAAAAAAAAATATATATATATATTTATATTATTATTTTTTTTTTATCAATCCAACAAACCACTACACAGCAATACCATAACAATGCTATCCAATTCCAAAACCAAACCTGACCCAGCAACACTCAGAACTGCAATAAACAGAGCAATTGAGAGGAGACACAAACACCACACA
Organism: Nerophis ophidion; assembly: GCF_033978795.1. Lineage (NCBI taxonomy): Eukaryota > Metazoa > Chordata > Actinopteri > Syngnathiformes > Syngnathidae > Nerophis > Nerophis ophidion. The sequence goes on from NC_084615.1 coordinate 8,139,605, forward strand.
GAACAAACCAAAAGTAGTGAAACAAAAATGAATATTATCAACAACAGTATCAATATTAGTTATAATTTCAGCATAGCAGTGATTAAAAATCCCTCATTGACATTATTATTAGACATTTATAAAAATAATAAAAAGAACAATAGTGTCACAGTGGCTTACACTTGCATCGCATCTCATAAGCTTGACAACACACTGTGTCCAATGTTTTCACCAAGATAAAATAAGTCGTATTTTTGGTTCGTTAAAAGTTAAAACAAATGTACATTATTGCAATCAGTTAATAAAACATTGTCCTTTAAAATTATAAAAGCTTTTTTAACAAAAATGTCCTACTCTGCTAGCATGTCAGCAGACTGGGGTAGATCCTGCTGAAATCTTATGTATTGAATGAATACTGAATCCTTTTGAATCGGAAAAATATCGTTTTTGAATCGAGAATCGCGTTGAATCGAAAAAAATCGATATATAATCAAATCGTGACCGCAAGAATCGATATTGAATCGAATCGTGGGACACCCAAAGATTCATAGTCCTAATATATATATATATATATATATATATATATATATATATATATATATATATATATATATATATATATATATATATATATATATATATATATATATAAATGATAAATGGGTTGTACTTGTATTGCGTTTTTCTACCTTCAAGGTACTCAAAGTGCTTTGACACTACTTCCACATTTACCCATTCACACACACATCCACACACTGATGGAGGGAGCTGCCATGCAAGGCGTTAACCAGCAACCATCAGGAGCAAGGGTGAAGTGTCTTGCTCAGGACACAACGAACGTGACGAGGTTGGTACTAGGTGGGAATTGAACCAGGGACCCTTAGGTTGCGCATGGCCACTCTTTCACTGAACCACGCCATGGTATATATATATATATATATATATATATATATATATATATATATATATATATGATGTCCGGGGTGTACGCCGCCTTCCGCCCATTTGTAGCTGAGATAGGCACCAGCGCCCCCCTCGACCCAAAAGGGAATAAGCGGTAGAAAACGGATGGATATATATATATGTATATATATATATGTATATATATATATACATACAAACCCCGTTTCCATAAGAGTTGGGAAATTGTGTTAGATGTAAATATAAACGGAATACAATGATTTGCAAATTCTTTTCAACCCATATTCAGTTGAATGCACTACAAAGACACCATATTTGATGTTTGCAAATATTAATTAACTTAGAATTTCATGGCTGCAACACGTGCCAAAGTAGTTGGGAAAGGGCATGTTCACCACTGTGTTACATCACCTTTTCTTTTAACAACACTCAATAAACGTTTGGGAACTGAAGAAACTAATTGTTGAAGCTTCGAAAGTGGAATTCTTTCCCATTCTTGTTTTATGTAGAGCTTCAGTCGTTCAACAGTCCGGGGTCTCCGCTGTAGTATTTTACGCTTCATAATCCGCCACACATTTTCCATGGGAGACATGGCTGGACTGCAGGCGAGCCAGGAAAGTACCCGCACTCTTTTACTTCGAAGCCACGCTGTTGTAACACGTGGCTTGGCATTGTTTTGCTGAAATAAGCAGGGGCGTCAATGATAACGTTGCTCGAATGACAACATATGTTGCTCCAAAACCTGTATGGACCATTCAGCATTAATGGTGCCTTCACAGATGTGTAATTTACCCATGCTTTGGGCACTAATACACCCCCATACCATCACAGATGTTGGCTTTTGAACATAGCACCCATAACAATCCGGATGGTTATTTTCCTCTTGGTTCCGGACGACACCACGTCCACAGTTTCCAAATATAATTTGAAATGTGGACTCGTCAGACCACAGAACACTTTTCCACTTTGCATCAGTCTATCTTAGATGATCTCGGGCCCAGCGATACCGGCGTTGTTCCTGGGTGTTTTTGATAAATGGCTTTCGCTTTGCATAGTAGAGTTTTAACTTGCACTTGCAGATGTAGCAACCAACTGTAGTTATTGACAGTGGTTTTATGAAATGTTCCTGAGCCCGTGTGGTGATATCCTTTACACTAAGATGTTGGTTTTTGATGCAGTACCGCCTGAGGGATCAAAGATTCATAATAGCATCACTTACATGCAGTGATTTCTCCAGATTCTCTGAACCTTTTGATGATTTTACGGACTGTAGATGGTAAAATCCCTAAATTCGTTGCAATAGCTCATTGAGAAATGTTGTTCTTAAAGGGGAACATTATCACAATTTCAAAAGGGTTAAAAACAATAAAAATCAGTTCCAGGGGGCTTGTTGTATTTTTGGAATTTTTTTTCTAAATTTTACCGGTCCCGGAATATCCCTAAATAAAGCTTTAAAGTACTTGATTTTCGCTATTTGCAATGCGACTGTCCATTTCCCTGTGACGTCACACAGTGCTGCCAATACAAACAACATGGCGGTTACCACAGCAAGATATAGCGACATTAGCTCGGATTCAGACTCGGATTTCAGCGGCTTAAGCGATTCAACAGATTACGCATGTATTGAAACAGATGGTCGGGGTATGGAGGCAGATAGTGGAAACGAAATTGAAGAAGAAATTGAAGCTATTGAGCGAATAGCTATTGACGCTATTCCGCCGTAGCGTGGGTGTACCTAATGAAGTGGCCCATAGCATGGCTGCCTTATTAGCATCGCCGGTAAAATGTGCGGACCAAACGAACAGGACTTTCGCATCTTGTGACACTGGAGTAACTTAAATCCGTCGATTGGTAAGTGTTTGTTTCGCATTAAATGTGGGTATCTAGTTTCAAATGTACATACAGCTAGCGTAAATAGCATGTCAGCATCGATTAGCGTGGCATGTTAGCATCGATTAGCTGGCAGTCATGCCGTGACCAAATATGTCTGATTAGCACATAAGTCGACAACATCAACAAAACTCACCTTTGTGATTTCGTTGACTTAATCGTTGCAAATGCATCTGCAGGTTATCCATACATCTCTGTGCCATGTCTGTCTTAGCATCGCCGGTCAAATGTGAAGACACTTTGGTACATTCAATGGGGGTCTGGCGGCAGATTTCTTGCCAGCGGTGCAACTTGAATCCCTCCCTGTTAGTGTTGTTACACCCTCCGACAACACACCGACGAGGCATGATGTCTCCAAGGTTCCAAAAAGTAGTCGAAAAAACAGAAAATAACAGAGCTGAGACCCGGTGTTTGTAATGTGAAAATGAATATGGCGGGTGTGTTACCTCGGTGACGTCACGTTCTGACGTCATCGCTAAAAGACCGATATACAGAAAGGCGTTTAATTTGCCAAAAATCACCCATTTAGAGTTCGGAAATCGGTTAAAAAAATATATGTTTTTTTTTCTGCAACATCAAGGTATATATTGACGCTTGCATAGGTTTCGTGATAATGTTCCCCTTTAAATTGTTCAACGATTTGCTTACAAAGTGCTGACCCTCACCCCATCCTTGTTTGTGAATGACTGAGCATTTCATGGAAGCTGCTTTTATACCCAATCATGACACCCACCTGTTCCCAATTAGCCTGCACACCTGTGGGATGTTCCAAATAAGTGTTTGGTGAGAATTTCTCAACTTTATCAGTATTTATTGCCACCTTTCCCAACTTCTTTGTCACGTGTTGCTGGCATCAAATTCTAAAGTTAATGATTATTTGCACACAAAAAAAATGTTTATCAGTTTAAACATCAAATATGTTGTCTTGGTAGCATATTCAACTGAATATGGGTTGAAAATGATTATATTTACTTTTAACACAATTTCATATTTCATATGGAATCGGGGTTTGTAGATACTGACAAGGTGAGTGAAATAAATCAACGAGGGCAAAAAAAAAAACAGAAATGTAATAACAAAGCAATAAGGTGACAAAAAGTGGACAATTGAGACCAATAAAAGCCTCACAATACGAAGTTTCCTGCAGTCCTGGGTTCAAATCCAGGCTCGGGATCTTTCTGTGTGGAGTTTGCATGTTCTCCCCGTGACTGCGTGGGTTCCCTCCGGGTACTCCGGCTTCCTCCCACCTCCAAAGACATGCACCTGGGGATAAGCCCCTCCCACTTCCAAAGACGTGCACCTGGGGATAGGCCCCTCCCACCTCCAAAGACATGCACCTGGGGATAAGCCCCTCCCACTTCCAAAGACATGCACCTGTGGATAGGCCCCTCCCACCTCCAAAGACATGCACCTGGGGATAGGCCCCTCCCACTTCCAAAGACATGCACCTGGGGATAAGCCCCTCCCACTTCCAAAGACATGCACCTGGGGATAGGTTGATTGGCAACACTAAATGGTCCCTAGTGTGTGAATGTGAGTGTGAATGTTGTCTGTCTGTCTGTGTTGGCCCTGCGATGAGGTGGCGACTTGTCCAGGGTGTCCCCTGCCTTCCGCCCGATTGTAGCTGAGATAGGCGCCAGCGCCCCCCGCGACCCCGAAAGGGAATAGGCGGTAGAAAATGGATGGAAAAGAAGGATGAAAGGTCATGTGACGAGACTAAACTCCCAGGCAGTCAGCCTTGCCCTGCATGTGTTTGTTGTTTGTCCGCGGTTGGCTTCTTTATACACTTGTATGCCAGTCAGGAATGTCCTCCCTGGGTCACGGCGCATCAAAGTATTTCTTCTTTGACGCGTAATCGCTCATTTTTACGCCCGTCTTATGTGACAGTGAGGAATGTTACACAGCCACTTAAAGACGCCGCCAGATTTTTGTCACGGCAACGGGTTTTTTTTTTTTGGAATGTGTAACTGATTATTTTCATTTACATATGTAATGGGGAAAGAAAAAAAAAAAAAATCAAATGGAGAATTACCAGCGCTGCGGAGTGGATCATGTTTGACTTTGGAGGTTCCACCGGTGCCCAGGAATGCCGCTTTCTCCTCGCCCGGCGCCCGGCTCTCAAAGGCCAGCGACGTCAGCGAGCATCAACATGAGCGAGCTATGGATGGACATCAACAGCAGCTGGAGTTTGATCCATGGCTAAGACCCAGGGACCAAACAGCGGTCTTCACATCGGAGGAACCGGCGCTCTCCAAGTATGACGGAGGCACGTCAAGTGAGGGTGAGGCGGCTCAAGCTGACCCCCCCGCCGCACCCCCCTGGAAAGTATTTATTCAGGAAGGGATCTGCTCTTCTACAAAGGCACCTCAGTGGTGGCATGAGGGGAAAGTGGGACTGAACCCATGACCTCCCGTCACAAGGTGTGTTTATGCTCGGGGGCTCATGCCCACTTTTCTCCGAAATTCATAATTCATAAGCGTGTGCGGCGTCCAGCCGTTGATGTTTACGTAAAGTCAAACACAAACCCCGTTTCCATATGAGTTGGGAAATTGTCTTAGATGTAAATATAAACAGAATACAATGATTTGCAAATCATTTTCAACAAATATTCAGTTGAATGCACTACAAAAACAACATATTTGATGTGTATTTTGTTGCAACTAATCATTAACTTTAGAATTTGATGCCAGCAACACGTGACAAAGAAGTTGGGAAAGGTGGCAATAAATACTGAGAAAGTTGAGGAATGCTCATCAAACATTTACTTGGAACACGCCACAGGCCAGGGGTAACATGATTTCATTTTAACTAAAAAAAATATACAAACAAAAATCGCTCACAGTGGAGGCACAACTTGGGCTAAGGAACAAAGCTAACCCATAAACAGACTAATAACATAAATCAAACAAAACTTACTGGCATCAAATTCTAAAGTTAATGATTAGTTGCAAAAAAATACATATATATGAGTTTGAACATCAAAGTTCCTGTTTTTTTCCACTCCCTTGTCTGGTTACTCATTTTGTCCACCTGTCTCTGGTGGACAAAATGCCCGTTCACCTGCTTCCCGAGCACTAATCAGAGGCAGTATTTAAGCTTGTCTTTGCCAGTCAGTCGCCCTGGCTTGGCATGAAGCACGAAACTATGGCAAAGCATGAAACAAGTCAGCGCAGGGCGACTGACTGGCAAAGACAAGCTTAAATACTGCCTCTGATTAGTGCTCGGGAAGCAGGTGAGCGGGCATTTTGTCCACCAGAGACAAGTGGACAAAATGAGTAACCAGACAAGGGAGTGGAAAAAAACAGGAACTTTGATGTTCAAACTCATATATATGTATTTTGTTGCAACTAATCATTAACTTTGGAATTTGATGCCAGCAACACATGACAAAGAAGTTGGGAAAGGTGGCAATAAATACTGAAAAGTTGAGGAATGCTCATCAAACATTTACTTGGAACACGCCACAGGTCAGGGGTAGGGAACCTATGGCTCTAGAGCCAGATGTGGCTCTTTTGACGACTGCATCTGGCTCTTAGATAAATCTTAGCTGACATTGCTTAACGCGATAATTATGAATAATTTTGCTGGTAATCACAGTGTTAAAATAACATACAAAATATAAAACATTTCTACCGCACCTGTTCAAGAAGTCGCATTAATGGTAGCTTGCTGCGGGGTCGTTCTCCCAGGAAGGCAGACGGACTACTCGGGACATGGCATTTAGGAAAAACATGATTTTATTTTAACTAAAAAAAATATACAAACAAAAATCGCTCACAGCGGAGGCACAACTTGGGCTAAGGAACAAAGCTAACGCATAAACAGACTAATAACATAAATCAAACAAAACTTACTTGGCATGGCATGAAGCACGAAACTATGGCAAAGCATGAGACAAGTCAGCACAGGGCGACCGACTGGCAAAGACAAGCTTAAATACTGCCTCTGATTAGTGCTCGGGAAGCAGGTGAGCGGGCATTTTGTCCACCAGAGACAAGTGGAGAAAATGAGTAACCAAGGAAACCAGACAAGGGAGTGGAAAAAAAACAGGAACTTAAAGAGTCCAAAGGACAAACAGCACATGGCCAAACAAAAACATGATCAACAGACATGACATTTTATTTATTATTGGTTAGCTTCAGAATAACAATGTTATTAAAAAGAATAAGAGACTTATTATACTCTAAAAATGTTGATCTTACTTAAAAATCCACACATTTAGTTGTATTCAGTATTAAAAAATACGATATGGCTCTCACGGAAATTCATTTTGAAATATTTGGCTTTCATGGCTCTCTCAGCCGAAAAGGTTCCCGACCCCTGCTCTAGAGCCAGATGTGGCTCTTTTGACGACTGCATCTGGCTCTCGGATAAATCTGAGCTGACGTTGCTTAACATGATAAGTAATGAATGATTCCACTTGTAATCACAGTGTTAAAAATGACGTTCAAAATATAAAACATTCACATGTTTTTTTATGTTCAAGAAGTTGCATTAATGATAAGAAGTAATTTATTTATCATTGGTTAGTGTGGGGCTTGCCCTCCTGGGGGTTATTCAGACCACCAAGAGCCTGTTTTAGGGTTAAAATATTGTTTTATTTTATTTAATTTTTCTCGCAATTGTCTTTTTCTCTTTCGTCCTCACTCGCGCTCTGGCTCCAGCCCCAACCCTGTCTCTCCTCCTGGCTGCTGCTTATAACAGAGCGACAGGTGATTAGATAACAAGGCCCAGGTGGGCCGTCTACGCACCTGTCGCTGATTTCGAGGCCGGTCCTGGCAACATCCGGCTTTGCTGCAGGCCCGCAGGCCACGCCCCCCTCCACAGTTAGCTTCGGAATAACAATGTTATTATAAAGAATAAGAGACCTATTATACTCTGGAAATGTTGGTCTTACTTAAAAATGAACGTGTTTAGTTGTGTTTAGTGTTAAAAAAAATATTATATGGCTCTTAGGGAAATATATTTTAAAATATTTGGCTTTTTGGTTCTCTCAGCCAAAAAGGTTCCCGACCCCTGCCACAGGTGAACAGACTGATTGGGAACAGGTGGGTGCCATGATTGGGTGTAAAAACAGCTTCCACGAAACGCTCAGTAGTTCACAAACGAGGACGGGGCGAGGGTCACCACTTTGTGAACAAATGAGTGAGCAAATTGTTTAGGAACAACATTTCTCAACCAGCTAGTGCAAGGAATTTAGGGATTTCGACATCTACGGTCCATAATATCATCAAAAGTGTCAGCGAATCTGGAGAAATCCCTGCACGTAAGCGGCAAGGCCGAAAACCAACATTGAATGCCCATGACCTTCTATCCCTTAGGCGGTACTGCATCAAAAACCATCCATCCATCCATCCATTTTCTACCACTGTACCACAGATAGACAGACAACATTCACACTCACATTCACAGACTAGGGACCATTTAGTGTTGCTAATCAACCTATCCCCAGGTGCATGTCTTTGGAGGTGGGAGGGGCCTATCCCCAGGTGCATGTCTTTGGAGGTGGGAGGGGCCTATCCCCACATGCATTTCTTTGGAGGTGGGAGGGGCCTATCCCTAGGTGCATGTCTTTAGTAATGGGAGGGGCCTATCCCCAGGTGCATGTCTTTGGAGGAGGGAGGGACCTATCCCTAGGTGCATGTCTTTAGTAGTGGGAGGGGCCTATCCCCAGGTGCATGTCTTTGGAGGTGGGTGGGGCCTATCCCCAGGTGCATGTCTTTGGAGGTGGGAGGGGCCTATCCGTAGGTGCATGTCTTTAGTAGTGGGAGGGGCCTATCCCCAGGTGCATGTTTTTGGAGGTGGGAGGAAGCCGGAGTACCCGGAGGGAACCCACGCAGTCACAAGGAGAACATGCAAACTCCACACAGAAAGATCCCGAGCCCGGGATTGAACCCAGGACTACTCAGGACCTTGGTATTGTGAGGCAGGCGCACTAACCCCTGTTTCACCGTGCGGCCCGCATCAAAACAAAACCCCGACATCCAGATATCTAGATGTCTTTGGGAATGTCCGGCGGCGGGCCAGATTGCAAAGCTTAACGGTCCTCACGCGGGGCCCCCGGGGGCCTCAGTTTGCCCAGGCCTGGAACAGGATCACAGCTGTAGACCAGAGGGAGAGGAAAGAAGAAGGAGGGTTAGCAACTCTTATTGATGTGCACTGTGAACCGTATACATCACACCGCACGGCCCATAAAAAAGCCCACATGCTTGCAAAGACGCATTCGCAACAGACGTTGCTCACATGTCGGAATTCCACGTTCGAGTCCGTGTTGAGTTCACGCTCATTTGTGACTATTTTCAGACTTTTCTTCCTCTTCTGTCATATTCCACCGAGCCATCACACTCCTCGTTTCCACTGCCGCTCTACCCACACACGGCAAATACCACACAACAATCCACATCCAGAGTCCTGTCAGGAGTTATAATTCGCCACTTAGCTTTCCCTCCAACTGTCACCTCCGGGGTATTACTGTCACTCACGTCGGCGTCGGCCGTAGTCCGGAGAGGATTCGCGCACCTGTGCATGAACGGGGTAAAGATTAGAGCAGGACAGGAAGTGGTGAGCGTACCAAGGTGCAAGAAGGCCTACCCAAGCTGGGATGCACGGTGAGCAGGGGCGACCCTGCTAGGCCTCGCCATATGGAACCAGTTAGGCCCGGCGACTTCTTACAAATGCAGGCTGACGTCAGACCGGTTCTTTTGCTCCGTAATTTGTTATAATATTTGTCTTACAAATGAGGATTCAACCGCGGCAAAAAGAATGAGTTTTACTGTAAAATTAAAAGAAAATTAAAGCTCCAAGCAGCGATGGACAGGACCAACTTTTGCTGGTGTTTCCTGCCTTTACCCATTCAAAATTCTTTACCTGCACGTTACCTACCTTCCCTGCGTCCTGGGGTCACACTGGTGCTTCTTTCTGTCACCCATACATGCTGGTGCTTCCTGCCATCACCCAGACAACATATTTTACCTGCACCTTACCTACCTTCTCTGTATCCTAGAGTCAAACTGTCCTTCTTTCACCCAGTCAACATATCTTTACCTGCACGTTACCTACCTTCCCTGCATCCTGGGGTCACGCTGGTGTTTTTTTCTGTCACCCATACATGCTGGTGCTTCCTGCCATCACCCAGACAACATATTTTTACCTGCACCTTACTTACCTTCTCTGTATCCTGGAGTCAAACTGGTGCCTCCTTCTTTCACCCAGTCAACTTATCTTTACCTGTACGTTACCTACCTTCCCTGCATCCTGGGGTCACACTGGTGCTTCTTTCTTTCACCCATACATGCTGGTGCTTCCTGCATTCACCCAGACAACATATTTTTACCTGCACCTTACCTACCTTCTCTGTATCCTGGAGTCAAACTGTCCTTCTTTCACCCAGTCAACTTATCTTTACCTGCACGTTACCTACCTTCCCTGCATCCTGGGGTCACACTGGTGCTTCTTTCTGTCACCCATACATGCTGGTGCTTCCTGCCATCACCCAGACAACATATTTTTACCTGCACCTTACCTACCTTCTCTGTATCCTGGAGTCAAACTGTCCTTCTTTCACCGAGTCAACATATCTTTACCTGCACATTACCTACCTTCCCTGCATCCTGGGGTCACGCTGGTGCTTCTTTCTGTCACCCATACATGCTGGGGATTCCTGCCATCACCCAGACAACATATTTTTACCTGCACCTTACCTACCTTCTCTGTATCCTGGAGTCAAACTGTCCTTCTTTCACCCAGTCAATATATCTTTACCTGCACGTTACCTACCTTCCCTGCATCCTGCGGTCACACTGGTGCTTCTTTCTTTCACCCATACATGCTGGTGCTTCCTGCCATCACCCAGACAACATATTTTTACCTGCACCTTACCTACCTTCTCTGTATCCTGGAGTCAAACTGGTGCCTCCTTCTTTTACCCAGTCAACATATCTTTACCCACACATTACCTACCTTCCCTGCATCCCGGGGTCACACTGGTGCTTCTTTCTTTCACCCATACATGCTGGGGCTTCCTGCCATCACCCAGACAACATATTTTTACCTGCACCTTACCTACCTTCTCTGTATCCTGGAGTCAAACTGTCCTTCTTTCACCCAGTCAACATATCTTTACCTGCACATTATATACCTCCCCTGCATCCTGCGGTCACACTGGTGCTTCTTTCTTTCACCCATACATGCTGGTGCTTCCTGCCATCACCCAGACAACATATTTTTACCTGCACCTTACCTACCTTCTCTGTATCCTGGAGTCAAACTGGTGCCTCCTTCTTTCACCCAGTCAACATATCTTTACCCGCACATTACCTTCCTTCTCTGCATTGTGCGGTCACGCTGGTGCTTCCTGCTTTCAAGCGGCCATCTTGAGACGGCAGCAGCGCAGCATTATCAGCGCAGAGGTTGTTTGAAGACTCGTAAAATCAAAACCGGAGCAGTTATTAAAACTCTTTTCGCAACTTTCAGTCAGAAGGATTCAATCTCTCTCCTGTGCGAATTTGAAGCCGACACAACAAACGCGTTCAGAGGAGATGATGTTTGAAAAAAGGTGACAGGTTTTTGTTTCATGTCTCTCCGACATTCCTACCGGAAGTTACAGGCAGTTTTGTCTGTGTTTCATTCCTAGGGGGCGCTAAAGCGCAATTTTGAGTTTTTATTTTTTTTATTAGATCGCAATTTTCGCCAGTCCTGATGTGTGTGTCCAGATTGGTGAGTTTTGAAGCATTTTAAGGGGGTCAAATTACAGCTCAAAGACGCAAAAATGACATTTTTTAGGAAACTTTTGTATTGAAGGGGTTTTTGCTAACTTCCTGTTGAAGGAAGTCAGTCTATGAAATCTGGGTCTAAGTCAGACCTACATAGAGGTTTTTGTCACAGGTCTCTACGACATTCCTAATGGAAATTACAAGCAGTTTTGTCTGTGTTTTTCCTAGGGGGCGCTAGAGCGCAATTTTGAGTTTTGGGTTTTTCTTTTTAATAGATGGCAGTTTTCGCCAGTCCTGATGTGTGTGTCCAGATTGGTGAGTTTTGAAGCATTTTAAGGGGGTCAAGTTACAGCTCAAAGTGGCAAAAATGAAATTTTTTAGGAAACTTTTGTATTGAAGGGGTTTTTGCCAACTTCCTGTTGAAGGAAGTCAGTCTATGAATTCTAGGTCTAAGTCAGACCTACATAGAGGTTTTTGATACAGGTCTCTACGACATTCCTAATGGAAGTTACAAGCAGTTTTTTCCGTGTTTTTCCTAGGGGGCGCTAGATCGCAATTTAGAGTTTTTTAATTTTTGTTTTTTTTATTATATCGCAAGTTTCGCCAGTCCCGATGTGTGTGTCCAGTTTGGTGAGTTTTGAAGCATTTTAAGGGGGTCAAATTACAGCTCAAAGAGGCAAAAATAACATTTTTTAGGAAACTTTTGTATTGAAGGGGTTTTTGCCAACTTCCTGTTGAAGGAAGTCAATGTATGAAATCTAGGTCTAAGTCAGACCTACATAGAGGTTTTTGTTACAGGTCTCTACGGCATTCCTAATGGAAGTTACAAGCAGTTTTGTCCGTGTTTTTCCTAGGGGGCGCTAGAGTGCAATTTTGAGTTTTGGGTTTTTCTTTTTATTAGATGGCAGTTTTCGCCAGTCCTGATGTGTGTGTCAAATATGGTGAGTTTTGAAGCATTTTAAGGAGGTCAAATTACAGCTCGAAGAGGCGGCGGAATAATGAAAATAAAGAAAAAGAAAAAGAATAAAACCTTAAAAAATAAAATAAAATAGGGTCTACTGTCCTAAAGGGACATTCAGTCCCTAAAAAAAAATGGCAGGGAGTGAGAGGCACAAAATGAAAGGTTCTCATCCGTTTTTGAGTGGCCAAACTTCTGCGAGGAATTGGTGTTTATTGCAGATGGAAGTTGAGCGTGAACAAACATTTGACATGTGAAAATATTTCCTTTAAGAGAAATGAAAGAAGCAGCTGACACGCTTGAAGGTGACTTGAATCCACAAAACCCAAAACTTGAGATGTCCGATAATATCGGTGTGGAGGTCTTGCTCCTCAGGGTCCCTTGGACCACCAATGACGGACATGACACCCCCGGTCAGTTTTTTATTTTTCAATAAATGTTCTTTATATGCTTTTCAGCCAATGTCTCTAACTCTCGCTGCAACCAACAACTCCCCCCTCTCCCCCCCGACTGCTGCCTTTAATAGAGCGACAGGTGATTAGTTAGACAAACACTCTGCTGTGTCATCTACGCATAAGTCGCTAATCTTGGAACCGGTTCTGGCACACCCCGCTTTGCTGCAGGTCCGCAGGCCACGCCTAGCACAATTGGGAAATTATCGGTATCGGTTTGAAAAAGTAAAATGTATGACTTTTTAAAACGCCACAGCGTACACGAACATAAAATATCTTGTCTTTGCAGTCTATTCAATTGAATATAAGGATTTGCAAATCATTTATTCAGTTTTTTTATTTTTGATTTACACAACGTGCCAACTTCACTGGTTTTGGGGTTTGTAAATTTTGAACACATCCTTGAGGTTTAGAAAACATCAATCAATCAATGTTTACTTATATAGCCCTAAATCACTAGTGTCTCAAAGGGCTGCACAAACCACTACGACATCCTCGGTAGGCCCACATAAGGGCAAGGAAAACTCACACCCAGTGGGACGTCGGTGACAATGATGACTATGAGAACCTTGGAGAGGAGGAAAGCAATGGATGTCGGGCGGGTCTAACATGATACTGTGAAAGTTCAATCCATAGTGGATCCAACACAGTCGCAAGAGTCCAGTCCAAAGCGGATCCAACACAGCAGCGAGAGTCCCGTTCACAGCGGAGCCAGCAAGAAACCATCCCAAGCGGAGGCGTATCAGCAGCGCAGAGATGTCCCCAGCCGATACACAGGGGAGCAGTACATGGCCACTGGATCGGACCGGACCCCCTCCACACGGGAGAGTGGGACATAGGAGAAAAAGAAAAGAAACGGCAGATCAACTGGTCTAAAAAGGGAGTCTATTTAAAGGCTAGAGTATACAAATGAGTTTTAAGGTGAGACTTAAATGCTTCTACTGAGGTGGCATCTCGAACTTTTACCGGGAGGGCATTCCAGAGTACTGGAGCCCGAAATGAAAATGCTCTACAGCCCGCAGACTTTTTTGGGGCTTTGGGAATCACTAATAAGCCGGAGTCCTTTGAACGCAGATTTCTTGCCGGGACATATGGTACAATACAATCGGCAAGATAGGATGGAGCTAGACCGTGTAGTATTTTATACGTAAGTAGTAAAACCTTAAAGTCACATCTTAAGTGCACAGGAAGCCAGTGCAGGTGAGCCAGTATAGGTATATATGTATGTATATATGTATATAAAGGTATATACAGTATAGGTATATATGTATGTATATATGTATATAAAGGTATATACAGTACAGGTATATATGTATGTATATATGTATATAAAGGTATATACAGTATAGGTATATATGTATGTATATATGTATATAAAGGTATATACAGTACAGGCGTAATTTGATCAAACTTTCTTGTTCTTGTCAAAAGTCTAGCAGCCGTATTTTGTACCAACTGTAATCTTTTAATGCTAGACATGGGGAGACCCCAAAATAATACGTTACAGTAATCGAGGCGAGGCGTAACAAACGCATGGATAATGATCTCGGCGTCTTTAGTGGACAGGATGGAGCGAATTTTAGCGATATTACGGAGATGAAAGAAAGCCGTTTTAGTAACGCTTTTAGTGTGTGACTCAAAGGAGAGAGTTGGGTCAAAGATAATACCCAGATTCTTTACCGAGTCATCTTGTTTTATTGTTTGGTTGTCAAATGTTAGAGTTGTATTATTAAATAGAGGTCGGTGTCTAGCAGGACCGATAATCAGCATTTCCGTTTTTTTTGGCGTTGAGTTGCAAAACGTTTGCGGACATCCATTGTTTAATTTCATTAAGACACGCCTCCAGCTGACTACAATCCGGCATGTTGGTCAGCTTTAGGGGCATGTTGAGTTGGGTGTCATCAGCATAACAGTGAAAGCTAATACCGTATTTGCGTATGATGTCACCTAGCGGCAGCATGTAGATGCTAAAGAGTGCAGGGCCAAGGACCGAACCCTGGGGAACTCCACACGTTACCTTAATGTAGTCCGAGGTCACATTGTTATGGAAGACGCACTGCATCCTGTCAGTAAGAAAAAACATGTAGATCTGTCTTGTTCATTTGTATCGTCCATGAGCGAGATCGTAAATGCCGACTACGTGTATTAACTGTAAATGTTTCGATTCCTTTGTGCTGAGTGCTATTGACAGTTTAACAGTATCAACACAATGTTTAAACACGGTCCTTATTCTCTTTTTATTACATACAATTGTTTGAGCAAAACTAAGTCGATAGTACACAACGGGGACTTGAAAGAATAGACTTTAAAATATTTAATTATGCGGTTGCTGGGCAGATTCAAAAAGTCCACCAAGAAATAAAGTAAAAACACATGAAAACAAGAGGGAAACATCAAGGAACACAAAAGGACATGAAAGCCATTAAAAGAGTACTGAGCTGATGCAAGCAGCTGCCGCTACAACGGTGCCTTTTTCTGCGTACAACAAAGGTAAAACTGGATGAAAAAACAAAATTTAGAACAAAAAAAAAAAACCCATCTGCGGTCCCCTCCAAGGTTTCTCATTGTCATCACATTGGGTTGAGTTTTTCCTTGCCCTGATGTGGGATCCGAACCGAGGATGTCGTTGTGGCTTGTGCAGCCCTTTGAGACACTCGTGATTTAGGGCTATATAAGTAAACATTGATTGATTGATTGATTGATTGATGTGCTGACTCCGCCCTCTCAAAATCCAAATGTCATCCCTGTGTCCAAATTAGTACATCCACCACTCTGTGACATCAATCAATCAATCAATGTTTATTTATATAGCTCTAAATCACAAGTGTCTCAAAGGGCTGCACAAGCCACAACGACATCCTCGGTTCAGATCCCACATCAGGGCAAGGAAAAAATCGCAAACCAGTGGGATGACAATGCGAATGACTATAAGAAACCTTGGAGAGGACCGCAGGTGTGGGTCAACCCAGAGACTGGATGCAATGGACGTGGAATGGATCTAGCATAATATTGTGGGAGTCCAGTCCATAGTGGATCTAACATAATAGTGAGAGTCCAGTCCATAGTGGATCTAACATAATAGTGAGAGTCCAGTCCATAGTGGATCTAACATAATAGTGAGAGTCCAGTCCATAGAGAATCTGACATAATAGTGAGAGTCCAGTCCATGGTGGATCCAACATAATAGTGAGAGTCCAGTCCATAGTGGATCTAACATAATAATGTGAGAGTCCAGTCCATAGTGGATCTTACACAGTCGTGAGAGTCCAGTCCATAGTGGATCCAACATAATAGTGAGAGTCCAGTCCATAGTGGATCTAACATAATAGTAAGAGTCCAGTCCATAGTGGATCTAACAGAATAGTGAGAGTCCAGTCCATAGTTGATCTAACATAGTAGTGAGAGTCCAGTCCATGGTGGATCCAACATAGCAGTGAGAGTCCAGTCCATAGTGGATCTAACATAATAGTGTGAGAGTCTAGTCCATAGTGGATCTAACATAATAGTGAGAGTCCAGTCCATAATGGATCTAACATAAGAGTGAGAGTCCAGTCCATAGTGGATCTAACATAATAGTGTGAAAGTCCAGTCCATAGTGGATCTAACATAATAGTGAGAGTCCAGTCCATAGTGGATCCAACATATTAGTGAGAGTCCAGTCCATGGTGGATCTAACATAATAGTGAGAATCCAGTCCATAGTGGATCTAACATAATAGTGAGAGTCCAGTCCATGGTGGATCTAACATAATAGTGAAAGTCTAGTCCAGCAGGTGACAATCCCGGGCTTAGACCTGGTCAGCAGCGCAGAGATGTCCCCAACCGATGCACAGACGAGCGGTCCACCCCGGGTCCCGACTTTCAACAGCCAGCACTTCATCTTTGACCACCGGACCTGTGCCCCCCCTTCCACAAAGGAGAGGGGAAGCAGAAAAGAAAAGAAACGGCAGATCAACTGGTCTAAAAGGGGGTCTATTTAAAGGCTAGAGTATACAGATGAGTTTTAAGGTGAGACTTAAATGCTTCTACTGAGGTAGCATCTCGAACTGTTACCGGGAGGGCATTCCAGAGTACTGGAGCCCGAACGGAAAACGCTCTATAGCCCGCAGACTTTTTTGGGGGCTCTGGGAATCACTAATAAGTTGGAGTTCTTTGAAGGCCTTTCTTGCCGGGACATATGGTACAATACAATCGGCAAGATAGGATGGAGCTAGACCGTGTAGTATTTTATACTTAAGTAGTAAAACCTCACACATCACACTGGGCTCATTGTTTCAAAGAAAGACTGCAATTCAGAGGCGTCCAACTCACGCCCAAATGCATGAACCTCGGAGTTGTTGTCGACACAAACATCTAACATCGCAACAACATTCATAAGTCTGAAAATATATTTATATGTAATATTATATATAACTATCTTTATATTTTTATATAAACTCTCACCTCCATCTCCAGCAGTTCAGAGGTCTTCCTTAAAGGCCTACAGAAATGAGATGTTCTTATTTAAACGGGGATAGCAGGTCCATTCTATGTGTCATACTTGATCATTTCACGATATTGCCATATTTTTGCTGAAAGGATTTAGTAGAGAACATCCACGATAAAGTTTGCAACTTTTAGTCGCTAATAAAAAAGCCTTGCCTGTACCGGAAGTAGCAGACGATGTGTGCGTGACATCACGGGTTGTAAGGCTCCTCACATCTGAACATTGTTTACAATCATGGCCACCAGCAGCAAGAGCAGTTCGGACCGAGAAAGCGACGATTTCCCCGTTAATTTGAGCGAGGATGAAAGATTTATGGATGAGGAAAGTGAGAGTGAAGGACTAGAAAAAAAAAAATAAAACAAATAAATAGGACAAGAGGGCAGTGGGAGCGATTCAGATAGGGAAGATGCTCTGAGAGGCGCCGTGGAAGCCGTGGGGGTGGCAGGACCACTCGGCCAGGCCCAACAGCAACAAGGGATAGAGCCATACCGCTTTGAACCCGACGCTGACAGTCAGGAGGACACATATTAATGCTGGAGTAGCACACGACATAGAACGCCTTCAGAATTACAGAATGGTAAAATGTTTTTTATTAATACACATAATACACTGTACTTTGTGTGTGTGGTCCAATCTAACCATGGTCGCTTGACATCTCTGTTCCATAGTAAAGCTTGACTGTCAACTTTCGGGAATGTAAACGATGAAACACCGGCTGTGTTGCGGAATTATTAAAAAAGGTAACTTAATTGAATGTAAAAAAATTATGTTGGGCATATAAGCTTTTTTGCTTCTGCCTGTTTCAGTCATGTTATTCATTTTTGAATCGTGATCTATGTTTGAATATGTTTTTGTTAGACTGAAAATAAACTGAAACTGAACTGAAACTGTTTGTGTTGCTAAAGCCGGCCGCAATACAGCGCTTCCCACCTACAGCTTTCTTCTTTGATGTCTCCATTGTTCATTGAACAAACTGCAAAAGACTAAGCAACACAGAAGTCCAGAATACTGTGGAATTATGCGATGAAAAGAGACGACTTATACCGAGACGTTTCAGCAGGATATTTCGGCACAAAATTTAAAATTGCCATTTAGTGAACTAATATATTGGCATGTGTTGCAATGTTAATATTTCATCATTGATGTATAAACTATCAGACTGTGTGGTCGCCAGTAGTGGCTTTCAGTAGGCCTTTAATAAAAATATTCCAGAAGGACTTGTGGTGCGAGTGACCACCACTTCAGCATCTGGCAGACGTCACACGGCAACCCGAGGAAATAAGGATGCTGCGGATGGAAGAAAAAAAAACACGCAAGAAGATGAACCAAGATAGAAAAGAAAGAAGAGATTAATGGAGGAGGTTGTGTGGTTGCTGCTCTCCCACTCTGACATGCCAGCTCCCAGGTGCTTCATTGGCGTGAGTAATGATGGGAGGTGCTGCCAGAGCAATTACGCAGCACATTAAGGGCTCTTTATAAACATTACAGTTCCTCCTTTGCCCGGTGGCAAGGCCGAAGGGCAGCGAGAGAGGAAAAAACTCGGAACAGCAGGGGGGGGGAGGAAAGCAGCGAGGAGAAGTGAAAGGTGAGGGAGGAAGAGGAAAGGTGGTAGGGAGGAACAGGGCAGTGACGAAGAGGGAGGACGAGTGAAAGGAATGGATGATCACCATCACTTTTTCACATAGTACCGTGATGCCAGCAGGGAACTATAGAGTCCATTGCTGAATGTGTGAACCATACTTATAAAAACATCCAGGGGAGAACAGGGTTAGTTATAAGGAGCACTGCCAATGAGCAGGTCTATGTTCATACAAAAGGCGCACCGGATTATAGGGCGCATTAAAGAGGTCCATCCATCTATTTCCGCTTATCCAAGGTCGGGTCGCGGGGGCAGCAGCCTAAGCAGGGAAGCCCAGACTTCCCTCTCCCCAGCCACTTCGTCCAGCTCTTCCCGGGGGATCCCGAAGCGTTCCCAGGCAAGACATAGTCTTTCCAACGTGTCCTGGGTCTTCCCCATGGCCTCCTACCGGTCGGACGTGCCCTAAACACCTCCCTGTTCGGGTGGCATCCTGACCAGATGCCCGAACCACCTCATCTGGCTCCTCTCCATGTGGAGAAGCAGCGGCTTTACTTTGAGTTCCTCCCGGATGGCAGAGCTTCTCACCCTATCTCCAAGGGAGAGACCCGCCACCCGGCGGAGGAAACTCATTTCGGGCGCTTGCACCCGTGATCTTGTCCTTTCGGTCATAACCTAAAACTCATGACCATAGGTGAGGATGGGAACGCAGATCGACCGGTAAATTGAGAGCTTTGCCTTCCGGCTCAGCTCCTTCTTCACCACAACAGATCGGTACAACGTCCGCATTACTGAAGACGCCGCACCGATCCGCCTGTCGATCTCACGATCCACTTTTCCCTCACTCGTGAACAAAACTCTGAGGTACTTGAACTCCTCCACTTGGGGCAGGGTCTCCTCCGCAAACCGAATATGGCACTCCACCCTTTTCCGGGCGAGAACCATGGACTCGGACTTGGAGGTGCTGATTCTCATCTTAGTCGCTTCACATTCGGCTGTGAACCGATCCAGTGAGAGCTGAAGATTTTGGCCAGATGAAGCCATCAGGACCACATCATCTGCAAAAAGCAGAGACCTAATCCTGCAGCCACCAAACCAGATACCCTTAACGCCTTGACTGCGCCTAGAAATTCTGTCCATAAAAGTTATGAACAGAATCGGTGACAAAGGGCAGCCTCGGCGGAGTCCAACCCTCACTGGAAATGTGTCTGACTTACTGCCGGCAATGCGGACAATTAAATAGGTCTTTTTTTTTCCTTCCTTTTGGTCTACACAACATGTAATGGTAGTTCTTGGGTCAAAATGTTGCATAGATGATGTTTTACAGATCATCTTCAAGCTGCTTTCTGACAGTCGCTTCAGGATGCACCGTTTTATTTACGTGGCTCACCTTCGACAGGGTCTTCTCCCCGTCATCTTTGATGTAGCGGTGTAGCGTGCAAGGACGAGAGTGGAAGAAGTGTCAAAAGATGGCGCTAACTGTTTTAACGACATTCAGACTTTACTTCAATCAATAACGGAGCAGCATCTCCTCATCCATGGCTCACTAGTGCAACAAAGACGTCGGAAATATGTCCCTTGAAAAACCGTACGACCGGAACTCTCTAATAACTAAAGTTCCTTGGGTGAATAATGTAAACTCACTACACCGTTATGTTTTAGCGCTTTCATAGTAAGTTTACTGACAGATATGAGTAATAACTTTACACTACTTTATATTAGAAATGGCAACAGCGCAGCATGAATGTCCCATAACAAGAAGATAGAGAAAAAGAAGAAGCTTCTCGACTGGTGTCAACATGGACTATGAACCGCGGACGAATGCAGATCCCACATACAGATCAGTAGATACCAGAAGGTAAGAAAAGTCTCTTTTGTATAATAATACAGGGGAAAAATCCAGATAATATGTCTTACCTTTGTGGAGAATGCATATATTTTTAAGAGTTATTTCTTTATTCATAGTCATGTTTAAAGCAGCTAATATTTTCCCATGTGTACTCGTTTTGCTTGTATCTTATGTCGGCAAGTAAACTCTGTGCTTTACCTTGCAGGGTTGGAATATAGAAGTATAGCATATTCCCTATTTACCTTATCAATATTAGAACAAAGAGGCTGTATTCCTTTCTGGGCAGAGTGGGGGCTGTTTTCGTATTCAATAAGTTGTCTCTTCCCGTTTGATTTTCAGACCTCTTCTAGATGCTGGTATTAGTGCACTGTAGGACTGGTCTCCTAAAGCTTTAGTAAAACGTGATAATATTCCTATTCGGTCTTGATGGTCCTTCTTACTCAACATATATGTCATCAGAAAGAACTTTGGATTGACCAGTGACTTGTATTTCCTGAGAGGAAGACTGGTCAGACGCAACAACTTATATACAGACCATAATAATACTCGTATGTTGAAGCACAGTACAATCCATCAAGTGGTGCGGCTTCTTAGCTTACCCAAGTCCTACTAAAACACGTTGATAGATTTTTGAGCACGGTGTGTAATGTTCTACATTTTCAATGTCTTCACGGTGGAAGAGGGGTACAAAGGTCCTGCAGTCCTGGGTTCAATCCCAGAATCGGGATCTTTCTGTGAAGAGTTTGCATGTTCTCCCCGTGACTGCGTGGGTTCCCACCGGGTACTCCGGCTTCCTCCCACCTCCAAAGACATGCACCTGGGGATAGGTTGATTGGCAACACTAAATGGTCCCTAGTGTGTGAATGTGAGTGTGAATGTGGTCTGTCTATCTGTGTTGGCCCTGCGATGAGGTGGCGACTTGTCCAGGGTGTACGCCGCCTTCCGCCCGATTGTAGCTGAAATAGGCGCCAGCGCCCCCCGCGACCCCAAAAGGGAATAAGCGGTAGGAAATGGATGAATGGAATACAACATTTTGATGCTGTTAGCAGTCTGCACGTATCTCTTATGTGTGACTGCCATCTACTGCTCACACTTATAATTTCACCATGTACCAAATAAAATAGCTCCGAGGTTGGTAAGCACAACCAAAATTATTCCGTGCATTAGGCGCACCGTCGAGTTTTGAGAAAGTTCAAGGATTTTAAGTGCGCCGTATCGTCCGAAAAATACGGTAGATTAAATTCAGGCTGAAGGTTTTGACTTGAAACATTCAGTCTTCCCAACTCTGATTAATGCTTTGCACACTCTTGGCGTTCTCTCGATGAGTGAAAACCATTTCAGGTGACTACCACCCGAAGCCCATCGAGAGAATGCAAAGAGTGTGCAAAGCAGTAATCAGAGCAATGGGTGGCTATTTTGAAGAAACTAGAACATAAAACATGTATTCAGCTATTTCACCTTTTTTTTGTTAAGTACATAACTCCACACATGTTCATTCATAGTTGTGAAGCAGTTAGTGACAATCTACAATGTAAACACCGTATTTCCTTGAATTGCCGCCGGGTATATAGTCTGCCTAGAATAACTGCCGGGTCAAACCCGTTTCGCAAAATAATCAGCGCATGCTTATAGCATTACCGCCGGCTCAGGATTAACGCCGGGTCAAACTCATTTCGCAAAATATTATTTTTATTAGCGCATGTCTACAATTTCCGCGGGTTCAAACTCGTTTCGCAAAATAATTAGCATATGCTTAGAATTTTTCCGCCGGGTCAAACTCGTCACGTCACGAGTGACAATTCACCTGTCGCATAAAGGGAAGAAGCTTAAGAGCTATTCAGTAGGATTTAAGGTCCAAGCTATTGAATATGCTAAAAAGAACAGTAAGCAGCTATGTTTTATTAATATACCGTAGCTGCGTGTGTCAAATATGAGTCATTAAATGACTCCCGCCTCCTGGTGGTAGAGGGCGCTAGTGATCCTTCTTGCGACTACTCGGCTGCAGAAGAAGTGACAACAAGCAGCGATCGTTTATTATTTCCTCTCGCTTGCACTTTCAACATGGAGGATTACATATCTATAATAAAACAATTTTCTAAACTGGACTTTCAATCGAAGCAGGAGGTAATAAAGGAAGATCTCCATCGAGACAGAGAGACTTTTAAAACTGAAGAAAGATAAGGAAGACTTCTATAAACAAGTTATCGATGCTTTTGATCAGAAGGAGCTGCGCATGGACTTCATGTATAAGTAAAGGTAAGACCATAGCAATGTTTTTTTTTATTAAATGTGCTTTTCATGATGGTATCCTTACATCACACTCAAATTTACAAGCGCAGGCCTAAATTTAACACATGCTTTTGGTAAACGCCGGAGTGGGAAGAGGTTTTAAAATAATTAGCGCCCTGGCGGCAATTCAAGGAAATACGGTAGTCATGAAAATAAAGAAAACACATTGAATGAGAAGGTGTGTCCAAACTTGTTAGTTCACCTGTGTAACAAATTGAGTGTGTAAGAACTTGCTATGAAATGAAAAATGGGTAGACCTAAATAAACTTTACTTCTTCCGACTGTTTTTCGGACACGCTGTAATGTGAAACTGTAAATTTTTTAACAGCATGCATGCTTTGACATAAACCAACACCATAACCTCAAGTTGAGCGGTCTCACTCCAGAGAAGACTACGTAGGTGAGCTCTGATCTCAATTTCCGTAAATATTCAGACCTCAATCCGAGAGACAGACGGCCACCCTCGGACGTGTGACAACCGATTCCGTTCTCCCTCCCGGTGTTTGAATGTCCAACAAAAGGCACAGCTGCCTGCAGGGCGTATAATAATTCTTCTATACACAAATACACACTTCAACCCTGAACGACACCGCCTCGCACACACCCTTGTTGACCCAATCTGCGCACGCCACGCGGCACAGATGTGCACAGCCTTGTCACAGAAGTCCACCACACACTCCCTCAACCAGAAAAACACCACCATAATCCAACAAACGTGTTGAACGCTGCGCATCCAAGAACAAGCTGGTTGGTCCGAAGCAATGAACTAGAGCAGGGGTCACCAACCTTTTTGAAACCAAGGATCTTGGGTACTGATTAATGTGAAGGGCTACCAGTTTGACACACACTTAAATAAATTGCCAGAAATAGCCAATTTGCTCAATTTACCTTTAATAAATACGTATATATGTATATATATATATATATATATAACTGGGAATTTCTGTTTGTCATTCCGTCGTACATTTTTTTACCTTTTACGGAAGGTTTCTTGTAGAGGATAAATGATGAAAAAAACACTTAATTGAACAGTTTAAAAGAGGAGAAAACACGAAAAAAAAAAAAAAATTTGATTTTGAAACATCGATCTTAGCGCCGCTTTCGATACCGTCGATCATACTATTTTATTAGAGCGTATCAAAACACAAATTGGTATGTCAGACTTAGCCCTGTCTTGGTTTAACTCTTATCTTACTGACAGGGTGCAGTGCGTCTCCCATAACAAAGTGACCTCGGACTATGTTAAGGTAACATGTGGAGTTCCCCAAGGTTCGGTCCTTGGCCCTGCACTCTTCAGAATCTACATGCTGCCGCTGGGTGACATCATACGCAAATACGGTGTTAGCTTTCACTGTTATGCTGATGATAGCCAACTCTACATGCCCCTAAAGCTGACCAACACGCCGGATTGTAGTCAGCTGGAGGCGTGTCTTAATGAAATTAAACAATGGATGTCCGCTAACTTTTTGCAACTCAACGCCAAAAAAACGGAAATGCTGATTATCGGTCCTGCTAGACACCGACCTCTATTTAATAATACAACTTTAACATTTGACAACCAAACAATAAAACAAGGTGACTCGGTAAAAAATCTGGGTATTATCTTCCACCCAACTCTCTCCTTTGAGTCACACATTAAAAGCGTTACTAAAACGGCCTTCTTTCATCTCCGTAATATCGCAAAAATTGACTCCGTTTTGTCCACAAAAGACGCCGAGATCATTATCCATGCGTTTTTTACGTCTCGCCTCGATTACTGTAACGTATTATTTTCGGGTCTCCCCATGTCTAGCATTAAAAGATTACAGTTGGTACAAAATGCGGCTGCTAGACTTTTGACAAGAACAAGAAAGTGTGATCACATTACGCCTATACTGTATATACCTTTATATAGATATATACATACATACATACCTATACTGTATATACCTTTATATAGATATATACATACATATATACCTATACTGGCTCACCTGCACTGGCTCCCTGTGCACTTAAGATGTGACTTTAAGGTTTTACTACTTACGTATAAAATACTACACGGTCTACCTCCATCCTATCTTGCCGATTGTATTGTACCATATGTCCCGGCAAGAAATCTGCGTTCAAAAGACTCCGACTTATTAGTGATTCTTAGAGCCCAAAAAAAGTCTGCGGGCTATAGAGCGTTTTCCGTTCGGGCTCCAGTACTCTGGAATGCCCTCCCGGTAACAGTTCGAGATGCTACCTCAGTAGAAGCATTTTAGTCTCACTTTAAAACTCATCTGTATACTCTAGCCTTTAAATAGACCTCCTTTTTAGACCAGTTGATCTGCCGCTTCTTTTCTGTTTTCTCCTATGTCCCCCCCTCCCTTGTGGAGGGGGTCCGGTCCAATGACCATGGATGAAGTACTGGCTGTCCAGAGTCCAGACCCAGGATGGACCGCTCGTCGGGACCCAGGATGGAGCGCTCGCCTGTTTATCGGTTGGGGACGTCTCTACGCTGCTGATCCGCCTCCGCTTGAGATGGTCTCCTGTGAATGGGACTCTCGCTGCTGTCTTGGATCCGCTTGAACTGAACTCTCGCGGCTGTGTTGGAGCCACTATGGATTGAACTTTCACAGTATCATGTTAGACCCGCTCAACATCCATTGCTTTCGGTCCCACTGGATGTGAATTCTCCCTGCCCACTGGGTGTGAGTTTTCCTTGCCCTTTTGTGGGTTCTTCCGAGGATGTGGTAGTCGTAATGGTTTTTTTACAGTCCTTTGAGAAATTTGTGATTTAGGGCTATATAAATAAACATTGATTGATTGATTGATTGATAGTTTAAAATCGAATCTGCACTTTGTTAGAATATATGACAAATTGGACCAAGCTATATTTCTAACACAGACAAATCATTATTTCTTCTAGATTTTCCAGAACAAAAAGTTTAAGAGAAATTCAAAAGACTTTGAAATAAGATTTAAATTTGATTCTACAGATTTTCTAGATTTGCCAGAATTTTTTTTTTTTACATTTTAATCATAATAAGTTTGAAAAAATATTTCACAAATATTCTTCGTCGATAAAACAGAAGCTAAAATGAAATATTACATTAAAATGTATTATTCTTTACAATAAAAAAATAAATTTATTTGAACATATATTTATTTTTTCAGGAAAGAAGAGGAAGGAATTTAAACGTTAAAAAGGTAAATATGTTTGAAAATCCTAAAAATAATTTTTAAGTTTGTATTTTTTCTCTAAAATTGTCTTTCTGAAGGTTATAAGAAGCGAAGTAAAAAAAATAAATGAATTCATTTAAACAAGTGAAGACCAAGTCTTTAAAATATTTTCTTGGATTTTCAAATTCTATTTGAGTTTTGTCGCTCTTAGAATCAAAAATCTCCAACAAAGTGAGACCAGCTTGTTAGTAAATAAATAAAATTTCAAAAATAGAGGCAGCTCACTGCTAAGTGCTGCTATTTGAGTTATTTTTAGAACAGGCCAGCGGGCGACTCATCTGGTCTTTACGGGCACCAAGTTGGTGACCCCTGAACTATAACATCCTCAAAGAGTGTGGAATCCAATTAACGGGGTGAAACAGAACAAAAATTGTCATCACATGCAATAGTCCAGTTTAGTTTATCACTGATTCACTGTTTATGAATTGATTAACGTGGACCCCGACTTAAAGAAGTTGAAAAACTTATTGGGGTGTTACCATTTAGTGGTCAATTGTACGGAATATGTACTGTACTGTGCAATCTACCAATAAAAGTCTCAATCCACCAATCAAAACTGTCAGAGAAGTTAGCCAGGATCTGGGGGGTAAGGACGCTGGGCAAATACTTTGACTCGGGGGGGCTACATTGAGAGAGAAAAAAGTGTCTGGGGAGCCAATCTGTATAAATGATAAATACACATTTATCCTTAAAAATCTGCTGTACGGTATGTGCGTTTGGGTCCCTTTTTTCCAGGAACCCTAATATCAAAAGTCACAATGTCTGATAGAATTCTAAAAATCGTTATGACAAACTACCTCAAAAAGACGGGATGGAATTTGTTTACAGTTTTTTTACTGAATGGGACACCCAAAATGTACAAGACAAGAAAGAAAGTGGGATTTACAATATTATCTATGAACAATAAAACACTGAATATTAACAACGTATGAACGTCGCTCCTCTCAGACCAGCTCCTCGATAGACATATTTTACAGTCGAGCCAAACACAACAAAAATGTAACAAACAGCAAAATAACACCTACAAAATGATATATTGTCACTTTTGTGCAGAAATGTGTTAAAAAATTTTACTTCCGCATCGGTTCCTGACACACGCGTTTCGGGCTGGCTGTGCTGAAAACAAACCCCGCCCACTCTGCTTTGTTCCTGGTCTGAGTTGCTGTGACGTAGACTACGGTAATAACTCCTATAACACCCAAAAGTGCAGATTTCAACCATTGAAACACTTTCTAAAAAAAGTTATGACAGACCACCTCAAAAAAAACATAAAGGAATTCTACAGTTTTTTACTAAATGGGACATTTAACATGTACATGAAAATAAAGAAAGTGGGATTTACAATAGTAACTATGAACAATAAAACACTGAATATTAACAACTTATCGCTCATTTGATAAATTATCACTTTGATGCAGAAATTTTTTGTACAAAAGTACTTCCTTAAAGGGGAACAGTATCACAATTTCAAAAGGGTTAAAAACAATAAAAATCGGTTCCCAGTGGCTTGTTGTATTTTTTGAAGTTTTTTTCAAAATTTTACCGGTCTCGGAATATACCTAAATAAAGCTTTAAAGTGCCTTATTTTCACTATCTTCAAAACCACTATCCATTTCCCTGTGACGTCATACAGTGCTGCTAATACAAACAACATGGCGGATACCACAGCAAGATATAGCGACATTAGCTCGGATTCAGACTCGGATTTCAGCGATTTAAGCGATTCAACAGATTACGCATTTATTGAAACAGATGGTTGGAGTATGAAAGTATTGAAGAAGAAACTGAAGCTATTGAGCGAATAGCTATTGACGCTATTCATAGCCATAGCATGGCCGAATAGCTGTGTTAGCATCGCCGGTAAAATGTGCGGACCAAACGATCAGGACTTTCGCATCTTTTGACACTGGAGCAACTTAAATCCGTCGATTGGTAAGTGTTTGTTTCGCATTAAATGTGGGTGGAAGGAAACGTAATATAGTTGCAAATGCATCTACAGGTTATCCATACATCTCTGTACCATGTCTGCTTTAGCACCGCCGGTAAATAGCATGTTAGCATCGATTAGCATAGCATGTTAGCATCGATTAGCTGGCAGTCAACATCAACAAAACTCACCTTTGTGATTTCGTTGACTATCGTTGCAAATGCATCTGCAGGTTATCCATACATCTCTGTACCATGTCTGCTTTAGCACCGCCGGTAAATAGCATGTTAGCGTCGATTAGCGTAGCATGTTAACATCGATTAGCTGGCAGTCAACATCAACAAAACTCAGCTTTGTGATTTCGTTGACTATCGTTGCAAATGCATCTGCAGGTTATCCATACATCTCTGTGCCATGTTTGCCTTAGCATCGCCGGTAAAATGTGGAGACACTCTGGTTCATTCAATGGGGGTCTGGCGCCAGACACTTTGGCATCTCTGGGCCGGTGGTGCACCTTGAATCCCTCCCTGTTAGTGTTGTTACACCCTCCGACAACACACCGACGAGGCATGATGTCTCCAAGGTTCCAAAAAATAGTCAAAAAAACGGAAAATAACGGAACTCTGACCCGGTGTTTGTAATGTGTTGAAAATGAAAATGGTGGGTGTGTTACCTCAGCGACGTCACATTCTGACGTCATCGCCTCCAGCTCGATAAACAGAAAGGCGTTTAATTCGCCAAAATTCACCCATTTAGAGTTCGGAAATCGGTTAAAAAAATAGATGGTCTTTTTTCTGCACCATCAAGGTATATATTGACGCTTACATAGGTCTGCTGATAATGTTCCCCTTTAATTGTTCCTGACATGTGTTTCGGGCTGGCTGCTCTGAAAACAAACCCCGCCCACTCTGCTTTGTTCCTGGTCTGAGCTGCTGTGACGTAGATTACCGTAATAACTCCTATAACACCCAAAAGTGCAGATTTCAACCATTGAAGCACTTTCTAAAAAAAGTTATGACAGACCACCTCAAAAAAAACATAATGGAATTTTACAGTTTTTTACTGAATGGGACACTTTACATGTACATGAAAATAAAGAAAGTGGGATTTACAATAGTAACTATGAACAATAAAACACTGAATATTAACAACTTATCGCTCATTTGTAATGCACGTTTTGTCACCCCAAGATGCAATATGGACCAGACGGGACAGGAATAGCAGGTAAGAGCTTGATTTAATGAACAAAAATAAAATAACACTGGCACAAAAATCAATCAATCAATCAATCAATGTTTATTTATATAGCCCCAAATCACAAATGTCTCAAAGGACTGCACAAATCATTACGACTACAACATCCTCGGAAGAACCCACAAAAGGGCAAGGAAAACTCACACCCAGTGGGCAGAGAGAATTCACATCCAGTGGGACGCCAGTGACAATGCTGACTATGAGAAACCTTGGAGAGGACCTCAGATGTGGGCAACCCCCCACCCCCCCTCTAGGGGACCGAAAGCAATGGATGTCGAGCGGGTCTAACATGATACTGTGAAAGTTCAATCCATAGTGGCTCCAACACAGCCGCGAGAGTTCAGTTCAAAGCGGATCCAAGACAGCAGCGAGAGTCCCGTCCACAGGAGACCATCTCAAGCGGAGGCGGATCAGCAGCGTAGAGATGTCCCCAACCGATACAGGCGAGCGGTCCATCCTGGGTCTCGACTCTGGACAGCCAGTACTTCATCCATGGTCATCGGACATAGGAGAAAGAAAAGACAAAAGAAAGCACGTGCCTATGCACGAGAAGCTAAGCTAATACTTAGCAGGGACTCAAGAGTCCAAAAAGTAGCGTGCCGAGCGCAAGGGATGCTAAGATAAAACTTAGCACAAGAACGAGACCTAAAATAGCCACGTGATTGTTGCCTATAGCAAACAAAAGATTCAGATCTAACTGAGGTGGAAGGTGGGCTTAAATACAGGCAGTAATCATAACATAGGTGTGCGTCAAGTGGAACAAATACGAAAACCATGGTAACGGAACAAACAAGGAAGTGCACAAACCAACTCAGAAATCCACAAGAGTCTATGATCCGGGTAGCGGATCATGACAACAGTCATTTGAAAACAGCTCTGCACATCATAATGGCGGCGACAGTTTTGATGTTAAAGGTCTAAAAAAAATCACGTAGGTTGAAAAGCACAGTGGGCCGCATGTGGCCCGCGGGCCGTATTTTTGCCCAGATCTGCTGTAACGAGAACCCAAACCAAAGCTGAACAGACCCTGAACCAGATAATATGTGGATCTTTAATAGAGATGGATTTCTCCCCCCGGTTTGTTCATCTGATATCCCAGCACATGTTCCGTATTAATAGATATTTTGGCAGCCATCAGCCACATCAATGACTATAAATCTGCTGATATTGAACATATTACTCTGCATCTCAAGATTGGAGCGACAATTAGAAGTCATAAGAAGCTGCGATGGCAGGTGTAAGTCCATGAACAGTTGACTCTACAAAGCCTTGGCCTGACAGATATCATGACGGATCACCCTGACGCAGGTCCAATCAAACCCTTCAAATGTTGAGTCAAACCTCGTCCGGGCGGCGTAGAGACAACAGCTGCAATGGATTCCGCGGAGTAAACACCCGCCGTCGGATTCATTCCGCGAAGGGAGAGAGAGAGAGGTGCACCACCAACATCACGGCTAATAAAAACAATATTTGCCATTTCTCTTCATCCCGCCCTATCGCACCGGGGTCTCTTACTTAGCTGCAGCTGTCCCCTCCTCGCACACGCAGACAAGTGGCAAACAGGTTCTGGCTTCAAAGCCGGTCGCGCTGTACACATTCCACCACTTTGCACGGGGCCCCCTTGTCATCAAAGGGCCTTTATGAACGCGTCTCATGCGTTTACACATTGGGAAACGGTTTAAAGTTGGCCCGTGATTAACAGAGCAGTGATATCAATCCCAGAAACCAATGTTAGTCTGACAGCTCAACGTCTGATGTGAAGTTTAGGGTCTGCAGGTATTAATCAAAGCCAAAAGTTCTCTCTCTTTGCTACACGTACGGGGTCCCCCCCCGGGCCCCCCACCCTTCAAACACACAGGCCAGCTATAGGCCAGGCTAATTGGGCAAAATCCTCTGCAATCCTTCAGGATGATGGATTGCATTTATACTCTTCAGACTTTTCAGAGTGTGCACAGCAGTTTGTCTTTGACTAAACCAATGTATTTCTTAGAATTGGACTTAGACTTAGATTTCCTCTTATTGTCGTTCAAATTCGAACTTTACAGTGCAGATAAGAACGAAATGTCGTTGCATTAGCTCGTTGTTGTGCCGTGTAAAAGAGCAATAAGGTGCAGATATAAATAAATAGATTACTGTACAGATAAATATATTGCACTTCTGCATATGCATCCAGGTTTATGGATGAAAGTTATATTGTCTTTATTTTCCAGCCAGTTAATCTGTTTTTGGGGAGGAATTGAGGGGATTATTATCATGCGTTCAGGAGTCTTACGGCCTGAGGGAAGAAGCTGTTACAGAACCTAGAGGTTCTGCTACGGAGGCTGCAGAACCTCTTTCTAGAGAATAGCAGTGAAAAAAGTCCTTAGTATGGATGGGAGGAGTCTCTACAGATTTTCTGAGCCTTGGTCAGGCAGCGGCTTTTTGCCATTTCCCGGGTAGGAGGAAAAAGAGTCCAGATGATGTTCTCCGCCGTCCTGGATGATTGGGAGAGATAAAGGAGGACAGGAAATGAAAGATAGCTGGTGATGTGACAGATGAGGAAATATAAAAAGGAAGCGCCGCGTTGGCTTTCAATCTGTCTTTTCTCCTACTTTAAGGCTGCTAAATGATTGTGGGAAGCTTTTAATGTCCGAGTCACCGACGGTCTTGTGGCTGACTGGGTTCAGTTCACACTCAGTGACCGTGTGCAATCTGATAAGAACCAAGCAGACGAGTCCTGTTCAGCAAAAAACACATCCTAAACCAGGTCTCGGAGGTGTTTATTTCTTTAACTGCACAGAGTAACGGGTGTTTGTTACGATCAGGCCCTTCTTACGCAACTTGCTTTTCTCTGTTCTCCTATTGGTCGATGCAGAGAGTGCTCACAGTTGAAATAATGTTCTGCTGCTAAAAAAGAAACAACCGCTAACTTTTTGCCACTCAACGCCAAAAAAACGGAAATGCTGATTATCGGTCCTGCTAGACACCAACCTCTATTTAATAATTCAACTTTGACATTTGACAACCAAATAATTAAACAAGGCGACTCGGCAAAGAATCTGGGTATTATCTTCGACCCAACTCTCTCCTTTGAGTCACACATCAAAAGCGTTACTAAAACGGCCTTCTCTCATCTCCGTTATATCGCTAAAATTCGCTCCATTTTGTCCACTAAAGACGCTGAGATCATTATCCATGCGTTTGTTACGTCTCGTCTCGATTACTGTAACGTATTATTTTCGGGTCTCCCCATGTCTAGCATTAAAAGATTACAGTTGGTACAAAATGCGG
Organism: Nerophis ophidion; assembly: GCF_033978795.1. Lineage (NCBI taxonomy): Eukaryota > Metazoa > Chordata > Actinopteri > Syngnathiformes > Syngnathidae > Nerophis > Nerophis ophidion. The sequence continues at coordinate 8,172,373 of NC_084615.1, forward strand.
CTGCTAGACTTTTGACAAGAACAAGAAAGTTTGATCACATTACGCCTATACTGTATATACCTTTATATACATATATACATACATATATACCTATACTGGCTCACCTGCACTGGCTTCCTGTGCACTTAAGATGTGACTTCAAGGTTTTACTACTTACGTATAAAATACTACATGGTCTAGCTCCATCCTATCTTGCCGATTGTATTGTACCATATGTCCCGGCAAGAAATCTGCGTTCAAAGGACTCCGGCTTATTAGTGATTCCTAAAGCCCAAAAAAAGTCTGCGGGCTATAGAGCGTTTTCCGTTCAGGCTCCAGTACTCTGGAATGCCCTCCCGGTAACAGTTCGAGATGCTACCACAGTAGAAGCATTTAAGTCTCACCTTAAAACTCATCTGTATACTCTAGCCTTTAAATAGACCTCCTTTTTAGACCAGTTGATCTGCCGCTTCTTTTCTTTTTCTCCTCTGTCCCCCCCTCCCTTGCGGAGTCATGGATGAAATATTGGTTGTCCAGAGTCGGGACCCTGGATGGACCGCTCGCCTGTGTATCGGGTGGGGACATCTCTACGCTGCTGATCCGACTATGCTTGAGCTGGTTTCTTGTGGACGGGATTCTCGCTGCTGTCTTGGATCCGCTTTGAACTGAACTCTCGCGGCTCTGTTGGATCCACTCTGGATTGAACTTTCACAGTATCATGTTAGACCCGCTCGACATCCATTGCTTTCGGTCCCCTGGAGGGGGGGGGGGGGTTGCCCACATTTGTGGTCCTCTCCAAGGTTCTCATAGTCATCATTGTCACCGACGTCCCACTGGGTGTGAGTTTTCCTTGTCCTTATGTGGGTTCTTCCGAGGATGTCGTAGTCATAGTGGTTTGTGCAGTCCTTTGAGACATTTGTGATTTAGGGCTATATAAATAAACATTGATTGATTGATTTATTTATTTATTCAAGAGATGTTACGATTTTCATCACTTTTTCACGTCCAATGCGATACCAATACCCTGAGTATTGGCCGGTCCTGATATCAATCTGATACAAAACCAGCATGAATCCTAGTCCTTAATTACATTTTTTGTTGTTGTGTTGAATGTCAGAAAAGGTTTGATCGGATGAAAATACTCAAACAGAGAACAATGGTAACTGGAATGGACTTACACCAGGGATGGGCAAACTACTGCAATTCAATCATCAACCAATGTTTACTTATATAGCCCTAAATCACTAGTGTCTCAAAGGGCTGCACAAACCACAACACAAACCACTACGACATCCTCGGTAGGCCCACATAAGGGCAAGGAAAACTCACACCCAGTGGGACGTCGGTGACAATGATGACTATGAGAACCTTGGAGAGGAGGAAAGCAATGGATGTCCAGCGGGTCTAACATGATACTGTGAAAGTTCAATCCATAATGGATCCAACACAGCCGCAAGAGTCCAGTCCAAAGCGGATCCAACACAATTGAGGGGATTATTGTGATGCGTTCAAGAGTCTTATGGCCTGAGGGAGGAAGCTGTTACAGAACCTGAAGGTTCTGCTACGGAGGCTGCGGAACCTCTTTCTAGAGTCCAGCAGTGAAAACAGTCCTTGGTGTGGGTGGGAGGAGTCTCTACAGATTTTCTGAGCCCTGGTCAGGCAGCGGCTTTTTTGCCATTTCCCGGGTAGGAGGAAGAGGAGTCCTGATGATCTTTTCCAGCGTCCTCACCACTCTCTACAGAGACTTCCAGTCTGAGTCACTGCAGGCTCCAGTCCAGACAGAGATGGTCAGTATGCTCTCCATAGTGCCTCTGTAGAATGTGCTGAGAATGGAGGGAGGGAGCAAAAAGTCCATGCGCCTTTGAGCTCTTTTTACAAGAGTGTAGAGACCAGGTGATATAGTCAGTTATCTGTGTCGTTGATGAAGAGTGGAGTGTGGCTGGACTGGTGCCTCCTGAAGTTGACGATGATCTCCTTGGTCTTTGTTGATGTTCAGGAACAGCTTTTTGGTTCTGCACTTGTCAACCAGATGTTTCACCTCCTCCCTGTAGTCCATGTCACGGATGAAGCCCACTACTGTTGTGTCGTCCGCATACTTCACAATGTGGTTAGTAGAATTGACTCGCGGAGTCCGCCTTCAGCGTCCGGCCTGAAAGTCCATAACGCCGTGCTCCTTCGCCATGACCACCTCATGGTCAGGCCAGAGTGCGCTCAAATAATGAGAGTGGTGCTTTGGGATTTTACTCGGATGTGATAGAGAAAGGGCAAGCGCTGCTGAGCTCTTTTTACAAGAGTGTAGGGACCAGGTCATATTGTCAGTGATCTGCACCCCCAGGAACGAGGTACTGCTTACCATCTCCACTGCTGTGTCGTTGATGAAGAGTGGAGTGTGGCTGGACTGGTGCCTCTTGAAGTCAACGATGATCTCTTTGGTCTTTGTCGATGTTCAGAATCAGAATAGTTTTCTTGCCATTGTCTGAGAACGGGTTCTTGGTGCAATCGTGCAACATAGAAGACATAATAGGTAATAAGATGAGCTGTAACTAAGCTATCAGATCTTGTTATAGTTCATGTGTCTGATGGCCGAGGGGAAAAAACTGTTCAAGTGGCGGGAGGTGGGGGTCTGGGTGGACCGTAGTCTCCTGCCTGAGGGGAGAGGGGAGAACAGTTTGTGTCCAGGATGATTCAGCTGAGATCCGACCCACATGCCTCCTGGTCCTGGAAGAGAACAGGTCTTGGAGGGATAGGAGCTTGCAGCCAATCACCTTCTCAGCAGCACGTACGATGCGCTGCAGTCGAAGCTTATCCTGGACTGTGGCGCCGGGGAGGTGAGGATGGAGGACCAGGTTGTTGGATCTGCACCAGTCAACCAGATGTTTCACCTCCTCCCTGTAGTCCATGTCACGGATGAAGCCCACTACTGTTGTGTCGTCCGCATACTTCACAATGTGGTTAGTAGAATTGACCCCCGGCCTGAAAGTCCAGAACGCCGTGCTCCTTCGCCATGACGACCTCAGGGTCAGGCCAGAGTGCCCTCATATAATGAGAGTGCCGTTCGGGGATTTTGCTGGGATGTGATAGAGAGAGGGCAAGCGCACGCAATGCACCCTGGGTCTTTGTCCGGGTGCTAACGGTATTGACGAGCACTGATCGATGTTAATTGCTGGACAGAATGGCCGTATTGACCAGGCTCCCTGGATGAAGGAGCCTGCCGGCCCACTGAAAAGAGCGGCAGATTACAGAAAGAAAGCCAAGCTGCAGAGCCTGACAAAGGGGTGACGGCCATCAGCGCCGAGTATATTGAGCGCAACGTGTGTGTACTCACCGCCACGTGTCTATAGCACGACACGGGTGTGTAACAAACTGAGATAGCAGACGACAAAGGGACCGCCGCGGACGCAGTAGTGTGTGTAAACGCCAGTTGCTGTGCACGCGCCTTATCCGAAGATCGATAGACAGAAGCCGCAGAGGCAAAGACAATCAATAAGCAGGCTGCAAACAGAGGCAAGGGACAGGGGGAGCAGATAAAGAATGGCCGGGCAGATGAAAGGGACGGATAAGGGAGGACAGGAAATGAAAGATAGCCGGTGATGTGACAGATGAGGAAACAGAAAAAGGAAGCGCCGCGTTGGCTTTCAATCTGTCTTTTCTCCCAATTTAAGGCTGCTTTTAATGATTGTGGGAAGCTATTAATGCCCGAGTCACCGACGGTCTTGTGGTCGACCGGCCGGACCTCGTGGGTTCAGTTCACACTCAGTGACCGTGTGCAATCTGATAAGCAAAACACAACCTAAACCAGGTCTTGGTGGTGTTTATTTACAAACCCTGTTTCAATATGGAAATTGTGTTGGATGTAAATATAAACAGAACACAATGATATACAAATTATTTCAACCCATATTCAATTGAATGCACTACAAAGACAAGATATTTGATGTTCAATCTCATAAACTTTACTTTTCTTTTTTTTTTTTTTGCAAATAATAATTAACTTTGAATTTCCTGGCTGCAACACATGCCAAAGTAGTTGGGAAAGGGCATGTTCACCACTGTGTTACATCACTGTGGGGAGGTGGAGCCGACGGCGGGGCAGGACACGCTGTAGACCTGCTCAAGGGCGGCATAGCTCGGTTGGTAGAGCGGCCGTGTCAGCAATTTGAGGGTTGCAGGTTCGATTCCCGCTTCTGCCATCCTAGTCACTGCCGTTGTGTCCTTGGGCAAGATACTTTACCCACCTGCTCCCAGTGCCACCCACACTGGTTTAAATGTAACTTAGATATTGGGTGTCACTATGTAAAGCGCTTTGAGTCACTTGAGAAAAGCGCTAAATAAATATAATTCACTTCACACTTCACTTCAAGATGGCGGCAAGGAGGCGGGGAATGCGGCGGAATTTGGACAGGCAGGGAGTGCCCGGAGCAACGCCGCTGCAATCCAAATCAGGTGCGTGGCTCACACACCAGTAATCAATCTACATATCTCCTCGCAGTATATACAAGGGGAAAAGGAGGGAAGATAAAAGAGGGAGGCGGAGTGTCCGCAGCGCAGGAGCGATCAAAGAGCGACAGAGAACAGCACACGAGAGACGACGACGCGGACGGCTGAAAAAGCGACCGAGGAGCGAGCAGCGGAGAGGAGCTGAAAGAGTGATCAGAGCTGCCGAAAAAACTTTACTGAAAAATAAGGAGTCAAACCTGTGCTGAAAAAGCGATGTCCTTCCTGGGTGGTCCATGCAACCCACACGACGACAGCAAGCGAATGTCACATTCACCTTTTCTCTTAACAACACTCAATAAACGTTTGGTAACTGAGGAAACTAATTGTTGAAGCTTTGAAAGTGGAAGTATTTCCCATACTTGTTTTATGTAGAGCTTCAGTCGTTCAACAGTCCGGGGTCTCCGCTGTCGTATTTTACGCGTTTCATAATGCGCCACACATTTTCCATGGGAGACATGTCTGGACTGCAGGCGGGCCAGGAAAGTACCAGCCACTCTTTTACTACGAAGCCACGCTGTTGTAACACGTGCTGAATGTGGCTTGGTATTGTCTTGCTGAAATAAGCAGGGGCGTCCATGAAAAAGACGGCACTTAGATGGCAGCATATGTTGTTCCAAAACCTGTATGTACCTTTCTGCATTAATGGTGCCTTCGCAGATGTGTAAGTTACCCATGTCTTGGGCACTGATGCACCCCCATACCATCACAGATGCTGGCTTTTCAACTTTGCGCTGATAACAGTCTGGATGGTTCGCTTCCCCTTTGGTCCGGATGACACAATGTTGAATATTTCCAAAAACAATTTGAAATGTGGACTCGTCAGACCACAGAACACTTTTCCACTTTGCATCAGTCCATCTTAGATGATCTGGGGCCCAGAGAAGCCCGGCGGCGTTTCTGGATGTTGTTGATAAATGGCTTTCGCTTTGCATAGTAGAGCTTTAACTTGCACTTACAGATGTAGCGACTTGCAATGATTTGCAAGTCATTGTATTCCGTTTATATTTACATCTAACAATTTTCCAACTCATGTGGAAACGGGGTTTGTATTTAACTGCAGAGAGTAACGGGTGTTTGTTACGATCAGGCCCTTCTTACACAACCTGCTTTTCTCCATTCTCCTATTGGTCGATGCAGAGAGGGATCACAGTTGAAATAATGTTCTGCTGCTAAAGAAACGACCAGCTGCATTTATTCTAGAGATGTTCCCATTTTTTCACGTCCAATACGAGACCAATACCCTGAGTATTGGCTGATACTGATATCCATCTGATACAAAACCAGCATGAATCCATCCATCCATTCATCTTCTTCCGCTTATCCGAGGTCGGGTCGCGGGGGCAGCAGCCTAAGTAGGGAAGCCCAGACTTCCCTTTCCCCAGCCACTTCGCCCAGCTCTTCCCAGGGGATCCTGAGCTGTTCCCCGGCCAGTCGGGAGACAAAGTCTTCCCCAAGTCTCCTGGGTCAACCGAGGCGTTCGGGTGGCATCCTGACCAGATGCCCGAGCCACCTCATCTGGCTCCTCTCCATGTGGAGGAGCAGTGGCTTTACTTTGAGTTCCTCCCGGATGACAGAGCTTCTCACCCTATCTCTAAGGGAGAGACCCAAACTCATTTGGGCCGCTTGTACCCGTGATCTTGTCCTTTCGGTCATGACCCAAAGCTCATGACCATAGGTGAGGATGGGAACGTAGATCGACCAATAAATTGAGAGCTTTGCCCTCCGGCTCAGCTTCTTCTTCACCACAATGGATCGACACAGCGTCCGCATTACTAAAGACGCCGCACCGATCCGCCCGTCGATCTCACGATCCACTCTTCCCTCACTCGTGAACAAGACTCAGAGGTACTTGAACTCCTCCACTTTGGGGCACGGTCTCCTCCCCAACCCGGAGATGAATTCCAAAACCAAACCCAGGCCATTAAAATTCAGAATAGCGATCAACAGAACAATTGAGAAGACACAATAACATGACAAAAAACAGCTGTAAAAATCTTGTTTTTAGTGGTGTATTACAGGAAATGGCAAGACGGTACATTTGTTTTTATGGTAGAAAACAAATTGCCAAAATACATTTTTTTATATCCATCCATCCATTTTCTACCGCTTATTCCCTTTTGGGTTCACGGGGGGCGCTGTTAAAAATATAAATTCAACACAAAAATTCTGGCAACTATGCTGCCAGTTGTTTCCGTAAACCCCTCCCCAAAAAACAGTGGTACTGTTTTTCCATTTATCGTAAAATGCTGTAAAAAATAAAATAAAAAAACAATATATTTTCCAGTAAAATTTAATAAATGTAAAATGTTTACTGTGAAAGGCACAATATATATACTTAATAATATCAAATGCTCAGTGGCCTTGTGGTTAGAATGTCCGTCCTGAGATTGGTAGGTCGTGAGTTCAAACCCCAGCTGAGACTTCCCAAGACTATAAAAATGGGACTCGTTACCTCCCTACTTGGTGCACAGCATCAAGGGTTGGAATTAGGGGATAAATCACCAAAAATGATTCTCGAGCGCGGTGCATGCTGCTTCTCACTGCTCCCCTCACCTCCCAGGGTGTAAATATGGGGATGGGTCGAATGCAGAAGACATATTTCACCACATCCAGCGTGTGTGTGACAATCATTGGTACTTTGACTTTAATTGGGGATTAAATCACCAACAATGATTCTCGGGCGGGGACACTGCTGCTGCTCACTGCTCCCCTCACCTCCAAGGGGGTGAACAAGGGAAATGGTCAAATGCAGAGGAAAAATTTCACCACACTTAGTGTGAGTGTGTGTGTGTCAATCATTGGTACTTTAACTTTAACTGGGGGTTAAATCACCAAATGATTCCCGAGCGTGGCGCATGCTGCTGCTCACTGCTCCCCTCACCTCCCAGGGTGTAAATATGGGGATGGGTCGAATGCAGAAGACATATTTCACCACATCCAGCGTGTGTGTGACAATCATTGGTACTTTGACTTTAATTGGGGGTTAAATCACCAACAATGATTCTCGGGCGGGGACACTGCTGCTGCTCACTGCTCCCCTCACCTCCCAGGGGGTGAACAAGGGAAATGGTCAAATGCAGAGGAAAGATTTCACCACACCTAGTGTGTGTGTGTCAATCATTGGTACTTTAACTTTAACTGGGGGTTAAATCACCAAATGATTCTCGAGCGCGGCGCATGCTGCTGCTCACTGCTCCCCTAACCTCCCAGTGTGTGAACAAGGGGATGGGTCAAATGCAGAGGACAAAGTTCACCACATCCAGCGTGTGTGTGACAATCATTGGTACTTTAACTTTAATTGGGGGTTAAATCACCAACAATGATTCTCGGGCGGGGACACCGCTGCTGCTCACTGCTCCCCTCACCTCCCAGGGGGTGAACAAGGGAAATGGTCGAATGCAGAAGACAAATTTCACCACACCCAGTGTGTGTGTGTGTGACAATCATTGGTACTTTAACTTTAACTGGGGTTTATATCACCAAATGATTCCCGAGCGCGGCGCATGCTGCTTCTCACTGCTCCCCTCACCTCCCAGGGTATAGATATGTGGCTGGGTCAAATGCAGAGGACGTATTTCACTACATCCAGCGTGTGTGTGACAATCATTGGTACTTTGACTTTAATTGGGGGTTAAATCACCAACAATGATTCTCGGGCGGGGACACAGTTGCTGCTCACTGCTCCCCTCACCTCCCAGGGGGTGAACAAGGGAAATGGTCAAATGCAGAGGAAAATTTTCACCACACCCAGTGTGTGTGTGACAATCATTGGTACTTTAACTTTAACTGGGGGTTAAATCACCAAATGACTCCCGAGCGCGGCACATGCTGCTTCTCACTGCTCCCCTCACCTCCCAGGGTACAAATATGGGGATGGGTCAAATGCAGAGGACGTATTTCACCACATCCAGCATGTGTGTGACAATCATATACTTTAACTTTAATTGGGGGTTAAATCACCAACAATGATTATCGGGCGGGGACACAGTTGCTGCTCACTGCTCTCCTCACCTCCCAGGGGGTGAACAAGGGAAATGGTCAAATGCAGAGGACAAATTTCACCACACCTAGTGTGAGTGTGTGTGTGTCAATCATTGGTACTTTAACTTTAACTGGGTGTTGAATCACCAAATGATTCCCGAGCGCGGCGCATGCTGCTGCTCACTGCTCCCCTAACCTCCCATGGTATAAATATGGGGATGGATCAAATGCAGAGGACATATTTCACCACATCCAGCGTGTGTGTGACAATCATTGGTACTTTGACTTTAATTGGGGGTTAAATCACCAACAATGATTCTCGGGCGGGGACACCGCTGCTGCTCACTGCTCCCCTTACCTCCCAGGGGGTGAAGAAGGGAAATGCTCAAATCCAGAGGACAAATTTCACCACACCTAGTGTGAGTGTGTGTGTGACAATCATTGGTACTTTAACTTAAACCGCGGGTTAAATCACCAAATGATTCCCGAGCGCGGAGCATGCTGCTTCTCACTGCTCCCCTCACCTCCCAGGGTATAGATATGTGGCTGGGTCAAATGCAGAGGACATATTTCACCACATCCAGCGTGTGTGTGACAATCATTGGTACTTTGACTTTAATTGGGGGTTAAATCACCAACAATGATTCTCGGGCGGGGACACAGTTGCTGCTCACTGCTCCCCTCACCTCCCAGGGGGTGAACAAGGGAAATGGTCAAATGCAGAGGAAAATTTTCACCACACCCAGTGTGTGTGTGACAATCATTGGTACTTTAACTTTAACTGGGGGTTAAATCACCAAATGACTCCCGAGCGCGGCACATGCTGCTTCTCACTGCTCCCCTCACCTCCCAGGGTACAAATATGGGGATGGGTCAAATGCAGAGGACGTATTTCACCACATCCAGCATGTGTGTGACAATCATATACTTTAACTTTAATTGGGGGTTAAATCACCAACAATGATTATCGGGCGGGACACAGTTGCTGCTCACTGCTCCCCTCACCTCCCAGGGGGTGAACAAGGGAAATAGTCAAATGCAGAGGACAAATTTCACCACACCTAGTGTGAGTGTGTGTGTGTCAATCATTGATACTTTAACTTTAACTGGGTGTTAAATCACCAAATGATTCCCGAGCGCGGCGCATGCTGCTGCTCACTGCTCCCCTAACCTCCCATGGTATAAATATGGGGATGGATCAAATGCAGAGGACATATTTCACCACATCCAGCGTGTGTGTGACAATCATATACTTTAACTTTAATTGGGGGTTAAATCACCAACAATGATTCTCGGGCGGGGACACCGCTGCTGCTCACTGCTCCCCTCACATCCCAGGGTGTGAACAAGGGGATGGGTCAAATGCAGAGGACATATTTCACCACACCCAGCATGTGTGTGAAAATCATTGGTACTTTAACTTTAATTGGGGGTTTAATCACCAACAAAGATTCTCGGGCGGGGACACCGCTGCTGCTCACTGCTCCCCTCACCTGAACAAGGGAAATAGTCAAATGCAGAGGACAAATTTCACCACACCTAGTGTGTGTGTGTGTGTGACAATCACTGATACTTTAACTTTAACTGGGTGTTAAATCACCAAATGATTCCCGAGCGCGGCGCATGCTGCTGCTCACTGCTCCCCTAACCTCCCATGGTATAAATATGGGGATGGATCAAATGCAGAGGACATATTTCACCACATCCAGCGTGTGTGTGACAATCATATACTTTAACTTTAATTGGGGGTTAAATCACCAACAATGATTCTCGGGCGGGGACACCGCTGCTGCTCACTGCTCCCCTCACATCCCAGGGTGTGAACAAGGGAATGGGTCAAATGCAGAGGACATATTTCACCACACCCAGCATGTGTGTGAAAATCATTGGTACTTTAACTTTAATTGGGGGTTAAATCACCAACAAAGATTCTCGGGCGGGGACACCGCTGCTGCTCACTGCTCCCCTCACCTGAACAAGGGAAATAGTCAAATGCAGAGGACAAATTTCACCACACCTAGTGTGTGTGTGTGTGTGACAATCACTGGTACTTTAACTTTAACTGGGGTTTATATCACCAAATGATTACCGAGCACGGCGCATGCTGCTGCTCACTGCTCCCCTAACCTCCCATGGTATAAATATGGGGATGGATCAATTGCAGAGGACATATTTCACCACATCCAGCGTGTGTGTGACAATCATTGGTACTTTAACTTTAATTGGGGGTTAAATCACCAACAATGATTCTCGGGCGGGGACACCGCTGCTGCTCACTGCTCTCCTCACATCCCAGGGGGTGAACAAGTGAAATAGTCAAATGCAGAGGACAATTTTCACCACACCTAGTGTGAGTGTGTGTGTGTGTCAATCATTGGTACTTTAACTTTAACTGGGGGTTAAATCACCAAATGACTCCCGAGCGCGGCACATGCTGCTGCTCACTGCTCCTCCCTCATCTCCCAAGGTGTGAACAAGGGAATGGGTCAAATTTCACCACACCTAGTGTGTGTGGAAAATGTTTGGACTTTAAATTGAACTTTTAATGAAATCCAGAGGCAAATTCATCCATTATTCTCCATAACTCCGAAGTGTCCCTCAATGGAAACGGGTCCGACACACCCGGTCCCACATCGCTGTCTTCGCATTGCGTTCCTCTCCTTCCAAAGCAGGTTTACTACGCGGCGCTCCTATGATGTCACATCGCCGACACAGCTATTGCAATATGGCCTGAATCCCCCGCCAGTGGAAACACAAGGTAGATCGAGGTTTACTGTTCCAGACTGCACTGCTTAGTGGAAATGTGCCTTTAAAAAGAACCTCGGCTTCAGAACCAATCAATCAACTCTCCGTTTGGCTCCCCGGCACTAAGGTATTTCAACAGTCCTCCGTCTTGAACCCTTCCATCTGGGCTTAACCGTACCAGACGTGCTCATACCTCACCACCGCAGCGCGGTTCAGATCCCTGGCCACAACGTTTACGCTCATGTCCCTCGCCGCGGTGTGGCGAGCGGGCACCCAAACACAGGTGCAGAGACACCCGGGGCCCAGCCAGCGCTGTCGGAAAGGAGTCCAATGAACTTTCCTGACTGGAAAGGCATTGGACCGCCGCACCCCTGTGCCCGTCAACTTGTGGGCGTGATTTAAAAAGTGCAAAGATGAAGAGAAGTGTCCCCCGATCCTCTCTCAGTGTTGGGTGTGTGTCAGGGAAAGGTATGGCAGGAGTCTTGTGTTGGCTTGGCTGATCGTCTGCGGTTGTGAGAGGGAGGGTTTACTTTTTTTCTTTTTTTTCAGGGGTGGGGGGGCGGGGGGGGGGGGGGGCACAGCGCAGGCGTTTCTGCAGAAATCCCTGAGAAATGTTCCTCTTGGATCCGTGTCCGTGCTTGCATACCGCCCTCCCCGACTGTCTTTGATTGTCCGTTTCATTTCCCCCTCTTAAGGTTTCACTTAAAAGTGGAGAAAAAGGGGAGTGAGAATGTATCACTTGAACGAACGGGTTTTATCATAGGGAGGGGGGGGGGTTTAATGCATGGGGTCTTTCTGTGCAGAGTTTGCATGTCCTCCCCGTGACTGAGTGGGCTCTCTCAGGATCAATCAATCAATCAATAAACGTTTATTTATAGTGTCTCAAAGGGCTGCACAAACCACAACGACATCCGCGGTAGAGAGCCCACATAAGGGCAAGGAAATACTCACCCCAGTGGGACGTCAACCATGATGACTATGAGAAACCTTGGAGAGGACCACATATGTGGGCAGGCTTCACGGTGGAAGAAGGGGTTAGTGCGTCTGCCTCACAATACGAAGGTCCTGCAGTCTTGGGTTCAATCCCAGGCTTGGGATCTGTCTGCGTGGAGTTTTCATGTCCTCCCCGTGAACGCGTGGGTTCCCTCTGGGTATTTTCCAGCTTCCTCCCACTTCCAAAGACATGCACCTGGGGATAGGTTGATTGGCAACACTAAATGGTCCCTAGTGTGTGAATGTGAGTGTGAATGTTGTCTATCTGTGTTGGCCCTGCGATGAGGTGGCGACTTGTCCAGGGTGTATCCCGCCTTCTGCCCGATTGTAGCTGAGATAGGCGCCAGGGAATAAGCGGTAGAAAATGGATTGATGGATGGGAAGGGGAGACACCGGTCGGTAGTTTACCATTAGTCAGGATCGAGGTTAGGTCTTTTAAGGAGAGGATGAATAACCGCGTTTTTGAATGCTAGGGGAACAGTGCCCGAGGAAAGTGATAAGTTTAGAATATTTAGGACTGATCGACCTAATAATACAAAGTGCTCCTTGATAAGTTTCCCAGGAAGTGGGTCAAGTAAACATGTTTGTTTTATTCCATTTACACGTTGCAACAATTCTTCTAATGTTATTTCCTCAAAACGAGAGATACTATTTGGGATATTTGCAGTATCCGCCGTATCTACAGTCGTATCTGTGTTAATAGAACCCAGTTTGTAGCTGGGACGCATTGTCTTTAATCTCCTTTCTAATAAGTTCAATTTTCTTATTAAAGAACTTCATAAAGTCATCTGCCGAGTGGGTGGAGCTACTGGAAAGAGTCCCTTGTTGGGTTAGCGATGCTAACCCAATAGGTATGTGTATTCGTTCTGGAGGGTGGGGGGCAAGCAACGTAGTGAAAAAGACAGTGCTTCCGTAAGATGTTTAGATCAATTTGGGCAATGCGATTGAAAGGTTGTATCAAGATTGGTCTCCCATAGCTTTGGAATAAAATATCATATATCCTACTCATTGTCTGGGATTCATTGAAAATCAGCTTAAGTGTCATCGAAAAGAACTTGGGAGAAGACCGGCAGTTTAAATTCCCTAAACAAAAATTCAGTATCATTTTTATTAAGGCAAATTAAATTTGAGTAATATTTAGCTTTAGCTAAGGTAAGCATGGGTTTATAAGTTATTAAACTATCACTCCATGCTTGATGGTGCACCTCAAGTTTAGTCATGCACCATTTGCGTTCCAGCTTTCAACATAATCATTTCTGAGCTCTAGTTTCTTCTGTAAACCATGGCGTACTTCTTTTTGGAGCCTTTTTTAACTTTAGCGGTGCTATGTTATCAATGGTTTCGCGCAGGGCGTGGTTAAAGTTGTTAGTGAGGTTATCAATAGAGCCCACATACTTTGGGAATGGTGCCATTACCGAGGGCAGTAGGTCAGCAAGAGTCGTCGTTGTGGCCGTATTAATGTTGCGGTTGCTATAGCAGTTATTATTATTATTAGTTTGCCGAACATGAGTCTGAACTTCGAATTTTATAAGGTAATGATCGGACCTTACTTTAGTATACGGGAGTATCATAAATTTGGAAACGATGATACCCCTGACAAGCACTAGGTCTATCGTATTACCGTTGCGATGCGTGGGTTAATTTATTATTTGTGTAAGACCACAGCTATCAATTATAGTCTGGAGCGCCACGCACGGTGGGTCCGATGGGGTATTCATATAGATATTAAAGTCCCCCATTATAATTATTATATCAGCGTGCGTCACTAGATCAGCAACGAACTCTGAGAATTCACTGATAAAGTCTGAATAGGGCCCTGAGGGGCGGTAGATAACAGGCAGGTATAGAGGTAGCGGTGTGACAGACCTCATATAGACGAAGAATATTTGTGAAATATTTCTTCAAACTTATTATGACTAAAATTCAAAAAGATTATTATGGCAAATCTAGAAAATCTGCAGAATCAAATTTGAATCTTATTTGAAAGTATTTTGATCTTCTTTAAAAAATTTTGTTCTGGAAAATCTAGAAGAAATAATGCTTTGTCTTTGTTAGAAATATAGCTTGGTTCAATTTGTTATATATTCTAACAGAGTGCAGATTGGATTTTATCCTATTTAAAACATGTCATCCAAATTCTAAAATTAATCTTAATCAGGAAAAATTACTAATGACGTTCCATAAATTATTTTTTTTATTTTTTTTAAAAGATTCGAATTAGCTAGATTTTCTCTTCATTTTTTTTTTGGGTTGAATTTTGAATTTTAAAAAGTCGAAATTGAAGATAAACTATGTGTGAAAATTTTATTTAAATTTTTTTCATGTTCTCTCCTCTTTTAAACCGTTCAATTAAGTGTTTTTTTTATCATTTATTCTCTACAAAAAACCTTCCGTAAAAGGAAAAAAAATGTCCGACGGAATGACTGACAAAAATTCCCAATTTTCTTATATATATGGATTTATTCATTAAAGGTAAATTGAGAAAATTGGCTATTTCTGGTAATTTATTTAAGTGTGTATCAAACGGGTAGCCCTTTGCATTAATCAGTACCCAAGAAGTAGCTCTTGTTTTCAAAAAGGTTGGTGACCCCTGGGTTAGAGTATACAAATGAGTTTTAAGATAGGACTTAAATGCTTCTACTGAGGTAGCATCTCTAACTCTTACCGGGAGTGCATTCCAGAGTACTGGAGCCCGAATAGAAAATGCTCTATAGCCCACAGACTATTTTTGGGCTCTGGGAATCACTAATAAGCAGGAGTTCTTTGAACGCAGATTTCTTGCCGGTACATATGGTACAATACAATCGGCAAGATAGGCTGGAACGAGACCGTGTAGTATTTAATACGTAAGTAGTAAAACCTTAAAGTCACATCTTAAGTGCACAGGAAACCAGTGCAGGTGACCCAGTATAGGTATACATATATAAAAAGGTGTATACAGTATAGGTATTGACGGAGATAGATGTCTACATATATCCATATTTTAGAGTTATTTCTTTATATTCATAGTCATATTTTAAAACAGCTAGTGTTCTTCCATTTGTTCTCTTTCTGTTCGTCTGCAAGTAGACTGTGTGTTAACCTTGGAGCTTTAGGAATGTAAGGAGTAAAAAAACTCCTTATCTCATCCTGTTCTGGAGGGTGGGAGGCGAGCAACGTAGTGAAAAAGACCGCGCTTCCGTAAGATGTTTAGATCAATTTGGGCAATGCGATTGAAAGGTTATATCAAGATTGGTCTCCCAGAGCTTTGGAATAAAATTTCATCTATCTTACTCATTGTCTGGGATTCATTGAGAATCAGCTTAAGTGTAATCGAAAAGAACTTGGGAGAAGACCGGCAGTTTAAATTCCCTGCAGAGGAACGAACGCCTGGTACAACGCAACAATTTGGGGGCTTCGTCCAAGATGACACGCTGAGGATTGGACATTTCTTGCAAACTTCTGGACAGACTCACTTGGCCAACACATAAATCAAGTAAGCAGAGCCTTTTTCTAAAATCTGAAATAGGAGTCTGTCCCGAATTCTGTAAGTCAAACACTGTTTTATACCCCAGACACGGAGTGGTGATATTTATAGATTGGTTCCATTTTTGCCTTGTCTGCCATTACATAATAGTTATTGATAGTAGTCAACTCACGTCATTGTGTTCGGACTGTAGTGATGGACTGTTTTACTGAAAAGTGAACTAATAGTCGGGTGAGACTCACCCTGGGTCGTTGGACGTCGCCAGGGGAGTAACGGGTTGGGAACCCTTCAGACTACCGTAACGGGCTGCTTTACGAGTAAGCAAATAGTTTGGTGTAGCTCGCCCTGTTTGGGATTTGGTCTCCCCCAAAAGAGTAAAGGACTCAAACCCCTTCGTCGGGGACGAGTGACTCTGAGTAAACGGTTCGAACCTCAACATCTGGGATGATTGACTCGGGGTAAAGGGTTCAAGACAAGTCGTTAGGGACGATAGATACTGAGACAAAATAGACACAATGGCCAAAGAGTGTGACGGACAGGAACGTGATGGCGGCTGGGAAAATGTGATCAATCGTTACGGTTTAGTGATCAATTGAATGTACTGTTGTCGACAATGAAATGAACAAGTAGAGTTTAAAAAGAAAAAAAATAAATAAATAAAAAGAGAACGTTTCTTGAAAGGGGTAAGAGGGAGGTTACAACGCTCGTAACGTAGTGAACTCAAACGTTTGGTAAATCAAGAAAAGTAACTCCAAGTTTTATGGTAAAGTGGAACCTAGAGCAATAGAGAGCAGGAGAGGTTTGAAGGGAAGGTGAAGAGAATGGTGATAACATTTGGTTTCTAGGAGAGGAGAATAGAAATAAAAACATTGTCTGAACTGTAAGGAAGAGATTGATACAGGATGTGGTTTGTAAAGGAAAAAACAAGTTGAAGAAACGAAGAGAATGTGACGAATGAAGGTATTCGTAAATGGTGTTGGGGATTCGCTGGAAGTTTGTTTGGTTGGTTGGTTGTTAACTCCTAAAACTGAAATGATTTGAATTGTATAGTTGTTCTTATAATACCTAGTTCAGAAATCATATGAGTGAATGATCCATCCATTTAGTTATCTTCCTCCGCTTTTCGGAGGACGGGTCGCTGGGGCAGCAACCGAAGCAGGGAGGCCCGGTGACTTCACTGCCACCGGGCTGTTTAGAGTAGGTGAGAGTGGGAATGATAAATGTTGTTTGTTATTATTAAGGTTTGATACAGCTGTGCTTCTGGGTGAGACATTTGAGATAAGAGTTTTCTTAGAAACAAGGGCATCTGAAAAAATAATTAAAATAAAAAGTCGCCACACTCTGCTCCAGTCAAAACAAATCGTCTTCTAAACGTTAAACACATTCTAATCAGAGAACATACTAAGCTATGAGAGCTTAAGTAAACAGACAAGCGAACCACAAAGAATAATTTGAATAAATGCGTGCCTTTATTTTGTAGAATATCACACACGACAGGAAGTCAGAATGCACAACTAACTAACTGATAGACACAAAGGATAGTCTCATTAACTTATAGAAAATCCAAAGCTTGTTGCAGTTCAACGGATTCGTAGATAATCTTTGGTTGATTTAAAAAGTTACTTAAATATACATAAAATAGTGCATATCATTTTGTGGTTTTAAACGTGATATGCATAATTGGGCTAACTAAGCAGGATGAGGACGATAAGGCGAATGACAGAGTAACAAGGAAACAACTCCTTAATTTAGTCTTACGTATAAAATACTACACGGTCTAGCTCCAGCCTATCTTGCCGATTGTATTGTACCATATGTCCCGGCAAGAAATCTGCGTTCAAAGGACTCCGGCTTATTAGTGATTTCCAGAGCCCAAAAAAAGTCTGCGGGCTATAAAGCGTTTTCATTTCGGGCTCCAGTACTCTGGAATGCCCTCCCGGTAACAGTTCGAGATGCTACCTCAGTAGAAGCATTTAAGTCTCATCTTAAAACTCATTTGTATACTCTAGCCTTTAAATAGACACTTTTTAGACCAGTTGATCTGCCGTTTCTTTTCTTTTTCTCCTATGTCCCACTCTCCCTTGTGGAGGGGGTCCGGTCCGATCCGGTGGCCATGTACTGCTTGCCTGTGTATCGGCTGGGGACATCTCTGCGAGGCTGATTCGCCTCCGCTTGGGATGTTTTCCTGCTGGCTCCGCTGTGAACGGGACTCTCGCTGCTGTGTTGGATCCGCTTTGGACTGGACTCTTGCGACTGTGTTGGATCCGCTTTGGACTGGACTCTCGTGACTGTGTTGGATCCATTATGGATTGAACTTTCACAGTATCTTGTTAGACCCGCTCGACATCCATTGCTTTCCTCCTCTCCAAGGTTCTTAGTCATCATTGTCACCGACGTCCCACTGGGTGTGAGTTTTCCTTGCCCTTATGTGGGCCTACCGAGGATGTCGTAGTGGTTTGAGACACTAGTGATTTAGGGCTATATAAGTAAACATTGATTGATTGATTAATTTATAAATCACTGAAGCAAAAATGTCAAAAGAACCGAAAGGTAAAAAATCAGCTAAAGTATATTCAGCAGTGGGTGACCTTCTTTTTGAGTTCCAGCAGGCGGAGAAAAGAATTCTCAACAGACGTGAGACCAGACAGATGGACTCGGGTGGTGGACAACGTGGTGCTTCGAGGTCAGTCCGGGGTGAAAACTGTTTCGCTTGTGACCAACCTGGTCACTGGGTTCAAGACTGTCTCAACATTTCCGAACAGGAAAGGTCCCGTCATGCCGCCAGACAAACACGAAGGCGTGGCAGAGGGCGTCCACAGCAGAAGTCCCAGCAGGAAATACAAACAGGCCCCATGCTGGACATAAGTGTCAACGGACAATGTCATCAGTTCTTGATTGACACTGGTGCCACCCACGCATCACTGAATGCTGAGGTACCAAAGAAACTGTGTGCTTACCTTTTGAAGGTCGAGGGCTTCGCTGAAGTCATAAGAAAGTTACCTGTCACCAGACCACCTCCGGTTCAAATTGCTGGACACACACTGAAGCACGGTCCCTTCGTGGTCGACCTGCACACACTGTGCCTGCTTGGTAATGACCTGCTTTGCAAACTGTGCCCTAACATTCAATATCACACAGAAGGGACCCTACTGGTGTTACCTGACGGTACAACCACCAGGCTGCCACACCACTATCAAGGCACCTCCATGAGCATGAGCTCATACCGCAGCTTGAAACGCCTGCTGAGCACCCCGACTCCTGCTGCAACTGTTCTATCAGTGAAAACCCTGGCTGTCTGAGCTGTTTCCGTGGGCACTGAGCCTAGTCTATAAAATCCGCTACACCTCCTTGGTACCGAAGTACATGTCAAATTACTTCCTTAACGTAAATGACCGCCATAACCACAACACCAGGGGGAGCTCCACAAACCACGTTAAACCCAGATTTCGATCCAACAAAGGTCTTAACTCATTCTCTTTCTATGCCACATCAATGTGGAATGCACTCCCAACAGGTGTAAAAGTAAGTGCATCTCTATATTCCTTCAAAACCGCTTTAAAACAACACCTCCAGGCAACTTCAACACTTTACTAATACCCTCCTCCATTCACATCCCATCTCCCCGGATTATAAACAACCCAAATGTACTTCTAATGTATATACTTGTTCTTATGCTACCTGAACTCACTATGTTCTCTGCTGGCTGTACATATCCTACTAAATAAGACCTACACTGTTTCAATGTCCACATTTCTCTGTTGATGCAATTGTTGATGACTGAAGTTCTGATATCAACCAAAGCTCCTCATCCCACCCCCCGGATTGTAAATAATGTAAATAATTCAATGTACATACTATGACGATTAACTTGTGTGATGACTGTATTATGCTGATAGTATATATTTGTACCATGAATTGATTAACGTGGGCCCCGACTTAAAGGAGTTGAAAAACGTATTCGGGTGTTACCATTTAGTGGTCAATTGTACGGAATATGTACTGTACTGTGCAATCTACTAATAAAAGTATCAATCAATCAATCAAAACCACCACCCGACCTGCCATTTGTTCTGATCACAAGTAGACGACTCATACCAGGAGGCCTTTGACTCCTTTTTATATATACAGGTGCTGTTCATATTATTAGAATATCATGAAAAAGTTGATTTATTTCAGTATTTATATTCAGAACGTGAAACTTACATATTATATCAATTCATTACACACACAGTGATATATTTGAAATGTTTATTTATTTAAATTTTGATGATTAGTACTGACAATTACTGAAAATCCCAAATTCAGTATCTCAGAAAATTAGAATGTTAGTTACGACTAGTACCAAAAAATGTTTTTTTTAGAAATGTGGGCCAACCGAAAAGTATGAACATGGAAAGTTTCAGCATGTACGGCAATCAATACTTAGTTGCGGCTCTTTTTGCCTGAATTGCTGCAGCAATACGGCGTGGCATGGAGTCCACCAGTCTGTTGGTGGTCTTCAGCTCTTCAGCATTGTTGGGTCTGGCATCTCGCATCTCCCGCTTCACAATACCCCATAGGTTTTCTATGGGGTTAAGGTCAGGTGAGTTTGCAGGCCAATCAAGAACAGGGATACCATGGTCCTTAAACCAGGTACTGGTAGATTTGCCACTGTGTGCAGGCGCCAAGTCATGTTGGAAAATGAAATCTTCACCTTCATAAAATTGGTCCGTGGCAGGCAGCATAAAGTGTTCTAAAACTTCCTGGTAGACTGCTGCATTGACCCTAGACCTCAGGAAACACAGTGGACCAACACCAGCAGATGACATGGCACCCCAGACCATTACCGATTGTGGAAATTTGACACTGGACTTCAGGCAACGTGGGTTCTGTGCCTCTCCTGTCTTCCTCCAGACTCTGGGACCTTGATTTCCAAAGGAGATACAAAATTTAATTTCATCTGAAAACATAACTTTGGACCACTCAGCAGCAGTCCAGTCCTTTTTGTCTTGAGCCCAGGCGAGACGCTTTTGACGTAGTCTCTTATTCAAGAGTGGCTTTACACAAGGAATGCGACAGCTGAAGCCCATATCTTGCATACATAGGTGCGTGGTGGTTCTTGAAGCACTGACTCCAGCTGCAGTCCACTCTTTGTGGATCTCCCCCACATTTTTGAATCGGTTTTGTTTGACAATCCTCTCCAGGGCGCGGTTATCCCTCTTGCTTGTACACTTTTTTCTACCAAATCTTTGTCTTCCGTTCGCCTCTCTATTAATGTGCTTGGACACAGAGCTCTGGGAACATCCAACCTCTTTGGCAATGACCTTTTGTGTCTTGCCCTCCTTCTTTAAAGTATCAATGGTCATCTTTTGGACAGTTGTCAAGTCAGCAGTCTTCCCCATGATTGTGTGTCATACAGAATCAAAACGAGAGAGCATTTAAAGGCTTTTTCAGGTATTTTGAGTTAGTTAGCTAATTAGAGTGTGGCACCAGGTGTCTTCAATATCTGACCTTTTCACCATATTCTAATTTTCTGAGATGTTGAATTTAGGGTTTTGATTGGTTGTCAGCTATAATCTTCTGCTTTTTGGCAAAAAAACCTCTTGAAATGTATCAGTCTGTTTGGAATGAATGTATACATTTTACAAGTTTGACTTTCTAAATGGAATTAATGAAATAAATCAACTTTTTCATGATATTCTAATAATATGACCAGCACCTGTAGATAGATAGATAGTACTTTATTGAGGAGAGTTCCTTTATTTAGCAATTAAAGCCCTCAAAGATCAATAATGCAGGACACCATTGATTTTAATTATTTAAAATTTTTGAGTAATCCCATTGAAAAGTTGAATAAAATCCTATTAAATATATTTGAGATCCGAAAGGTTCCCCACTCATAAAGTGATGCATTTTTATTAGTTGTTTTTTTAACCTTTAACACTTAAATTTCAAGATCAACTTCCGATATATCTGTTGATTTTAAGTTTGAATTAGACACCGACCTCTATTTAATAATACAACTTTAACATTTTACAACCAAACTATTAAACAAGGCGACTCGTTAAAGAATCTGGGTATTATCTTCGACCCAACTCTCTCCTTTGAGTCACACATTAAAAGCGTTACTAAAACGGCCTTCTTTCATCTCCGTAATATCGCTAAAATTCGCTCCATTCTGTCCACTAACGACGCTGAGATCATTATCCATGCGCTTGTTACGCCTCGTCTCGATTACTGTAACGTATTATTTTCGGGTCTGCCCATGTCTAGCATTAAAAGATTAGGGTTAGTACAAAATGTGGCTTCTAGACTTTTGACAAGAACAAGAAAGTTTTGATCATATTACGCCTATACTGTATATACCTTTATTACATATATACATACATATATACCTTACTGGCTCACCTGCACTGGCTTCCTGTGCACTTAAGATGTGACTTTAAGGTTTTACTAATTACGTATAAAATACTACACTGTCTAGCTCCATCCTATCTTGCGATTGTATTGTACCATATGTCCAGGCAAGAAATCTGCCTTCAAAGGACTCCGGCTTATTAGTGATTCCTAAAGCCCAAAAAAAGTCTGCGGGCCATAGAATGTTTTCCGTTCGGGCTCCAGTACTCTGGAATGCCCTCCCGGTAACAGTTCGAGATGCTACCTCGGTAGAAGCATTTAAGTCCCCACCTTAAAAACATCTGTATACTGTAGCCTTTAAATAGACCTCCTTTTTAGACCAGTTGATCTGCCGCTTCTTTTCTTTTTCTCCCCTGTCCCCCCCTCCCTTGTGGAGGGGGTCTGGTCCGATGGCCATGGATGAAGTACTGGCTGTCCAGAGTCGGGACCCAGGGTGGACAGCTCGCCTGTGTATCGGTTGGGGACATCTCTACGCTGCTGATCCGCCTCCGCTTGGGATGGTTTTCCTGTGGACGGGACTCTCACTGTTGTGTTGGATCCGCTTTGAACTGGAACTCTCGCGGCTGTGTTGGATCCACTATGGACTGAAACTTTTCACAGTAGAACCGCTCGACATCCATTGCTTTCGGTCCCCTAGAGGGGGGGGGGGGTTGCCCACATTTGAGGTCCTCTCCAAGGTTTTCAGAGTCATCATTGTCACTGGCATCCCACTGAGTGTGAGTTTTCCTTGTCCTTATGTGGGTTCTTCCGAGGATGTTTGTAGTCATAATGGTTTGTGCAGTCCTTTGAGACATTTGTGATTTAGGGCTATATAAATAAACATTGATTGATTGATATTATTTTGTTTTTTTTTATGCTCTTTTGTTAAAACTTTGATGTTTATATACGGCAACCACACAACATATGCAATATTTTTCCACATAAAACATTTTAAAGTGATAATTTTTAAGTAATAATTAATCATAACATAGATTTTTTGTCCTTTTTAAAAAAAAAAATAGCAATGGAAGAAAAAATAAAATAAAGACAAAAGGAACAAAAAACAACTGCCTGCATGGCAGCTTTGTGTCAACATTGCCACTTTTTCTCATTAGATTTCACCTCATTCCTCATTTTTTAAATTGTTTTATTTTTATTTTTTGCAATACCATCAATTTTGCAATTTTTGCAGAATGTGTGGCGGGGCCAGTAAAACGATTAGCTGCGGGGCCGCACTTTGGACACCCCTGCACTAGGGTGACTAGACCCCCAGTATAGTTCAAGACTTTCGGTCATTTAAAAACAATACTGCACAGTTTTGATGTTAAAGGTCTAAAAAAAATAAAAATGATGTTGAACGTTGAAAATCCTAACGGGCCAAAATTTCACTTAAAAGTAAAAGTTTGGTGGTGGTCTGACATAGTAGACCACCACCAAAGCCCCCCTCCCCCCCATAATAGACCTCCATGGAAGAGGTCATAAAGTCCCCCTGCGCGTTCCTCACCTGTCCAAAGCGTCATATTGCTCTAGTCCTGCGTCACGTCGCAAGTGGCTAATCCGGTTCTGATCCAATAAGTGTGCATGTGCGTGTGAGAGAGCGAGGAGAGCGAGAGAGGGAGGGAGAGAGAGAGAGAGAGAGAGGAGGAGGAGGGAGGAAGGGAGGATTGATCAGCGTCTGTTAAAATCTTGTTCTGGTTGTGTTTGGAGTGAGGTCTGAGCCTGCATGCCGACGTGCCTCCTGTGTGCGAGACCTGTTTGTGCAAAGAGACGCTGGATTCTTTTTTCTTTTTTCTTTGCATAATAGCTGGAAAGTGCACACTTTTATTTTGTTGTTGTTGTGAATGAAAGAGAGAAGAAAGAAGAAGGAACTGCAGCAGGTTTTCGGATCTGTCAGTCAGTGAGGATTTGGGGGTTACCACGATTTCCAGTTTTGAACTTTTTTTTTTTTTTTTGTATTCCTGCAACTAAACCTGGCGACTCCTCTCTTGTTGCACCGTGGAGCTTTTTTTTTTTTTTTTTTTTTTTTTTTTTTTTTCTTTCCCTCGGAACGCTTTTTGGCCCCACGCTCTTCATAGGAACTGCTTAAACTTTCTTGGTTTAAAAAAATAAATAAAACGATCGGATTGCACCCCCCCCCCCCCCCCCCCCCCCCCCTCAAACATTTTGGCGGTGATGTCATCGTGCCTGTGTTTTGGCTGGTGTCGGTGTCGAGGAGGCGCAGAGAGAAGGGCTGCAGCCAGGCGGCAACCAGCGGCTGAAGTCCGGGGGAAATCAGGTGCAAAGTGCGGCTGTCATTTCCTCCAGCCACCCCCCTCCCCTCCCTTCCCCGCACCCGCGGTTAGTGGCGCATGGAGCGGACATGACCAACCCCGCCGCCGCGCGCCCCCCTGCGCCCGCAGAGGCTCCATCTCCACCCGGCCGTGTTCTCCATCAGATCCATCCGACGGTCCTAACTCGGGGACTAAACCAGCTCTTCCACGGTAACACATTGGATTACGCGCGCAATTACGCACGCATCTTTTTTTTTTTTTTTTTTTTTTTTTTTTCCCCCCAGCACGCGATTTCACCTGTCTTCCTTGTCGGGGGCGCGCATCTTCCAGGCGACCACGCCCACTCGCAGCTGTTTTGAGGTTGGTGGGCCCCCCCACCCGCGGTCACAGTGGCCCGGCCACCCCGGCCTCAGACGCGTGTTTATCGCCCTCGCTGTGGGAAACCGATGCCAACTGGAGTGGCCGCTGACTCTTTGACTCTGCCTCACTTCCGCCGGATTTCCACCGCAGGGGGAGACTCTCCGGGCTGCCGGACTGGCTCAGGCCGAGCGAGGAGGACCGTCTCTGGGCCCAGTTTCCATAGTGGAGGGGGGAAGCGATGTGGCCCCTTCTTTCCACGCTGACCCTCCTGTAAGTCTCTCCTTTTTTGTTTGTTTCTTTAAAGGCCTACTGAATTGAGATTTTCTCATTTAAACAGGGATAGCAGGTCCATTCTATGTGTCCATACTTCATCATTTCGCGATATTGCCATATTTTTGCTGAAAGGATTTAGTAGAGAACATCGACGATAAAGTTTCGCAACTTTTGGTCGCTAATAGAAAAGCCTTGCCTGTACCGGAAGTAGCAAACGTCCATGGGTTGTGGAGCTCCTCACATCAGAACATTGTTTACAATCATGGCCACCAGCAGCGAGAGCGATTCGGACCGAGAAAGCGACGATTTCCCCATTAATTTGAGCGAGGATGAAAGATTCATGGATGAGAAAATTTAGTGTGAAGGACTAGAGAAAAATAAATTAATTTAAAAAAAAAGACAGGGTAGTGGGAGCGATTCTGTCAAGGTTTGTTGGTGACGGAGGCAGGCATTGAATAAGGAAACATGGTTTTTAATATAAAATACCAAAACAAAACCAAACAAAAAAGAATAGGGACAGCGTGGCGCAGTGGGGAGAGTGGCCGTGCGCAACCCGAGCGTCCCTGGTTCAATTCCCACCTAGTACCAACCTCGTCACGTCCGTTGTGTCCTGAGCAAGACACTTCACCCTTGCTCCTGATGGGTGCTGGTTGGCGCCTTGCATGGCAGCTCCCTCCATCAGCGTGTGAATGTGTGTGTGAATGGGTGAATGTGGAAGTAGTGTCCAAAGCGCTTTGAGTACCTTGAAGGTAGAAAAGCGCTATACAAGTACAACCCATTTATCATTTAATGCACGTGGGCGGATAACAAACTAAGAGAGTTTACCATGGGAGCTAGAAAACAAAAATGAACTTTAGCATGGAAAAACAGAAGTCGTACTTGTACTTAGAAAACAAACTGGAAGCAGGGAACAAAAGACATTAAGCTAAAAAAAACGCTATCAAACATAGCTTACCGCAACGCTGCATTGACCACGAGTCGACAGGTAGCAATGACAAGTGCGACGTGCGATACAATAATCCGGCAGTGACTGGATGGGAAGGACAGGTCTAAATAGGAGCGGACTGATTGACACCAGGTGTGGCCAGGTGCCAATCAGCCCGCAGCTGAGGGGGAACACAGCACTCAGGGAGAATGACAGGAAAACCAACAAAATAAGAGCGCTGACAGGAAACACTACACACACACAGAGGAAACAAAGACAAATGCAGAGGGAAAAAACTAAAACATAGTCAAACTGTCGGAGGCAAGCCTGACAGATTCAGATGTTATTAGACACATTTACTAGGATAATTCTGGAAAATCCCTTATCTGCTTATTGTGTTAGTGAGATTATATAGTCGTACCTGAAAGTCGGAGGGGTGTGGCCACGGGTGTGGTGACCGCCAGTGTCTCTGAGGGAAGCCACGTTTCTCGACGAGGCGAAG
The DNA here is from genome assembly GCF_033978795.1 of Nerophis ophidion. Taxonomy (NCBI): domain Eukaryota; kingdom Metazoa; phylum Chordata; class Actinopteri; order Syngnathiformes; family Syngnathidae; genus Nerophis; species Nerophis ophidion. The sequence goes on from NC_084615.1 coordinate 8,198,739, forward strand.
CGAAGGCAGCCGGTCGGGCCGGGGCTGAGCTTTTTTTCCCCCTCCTACACGGTGGAAGCATCCCACGTTCGGGGGCGGCCGGTCCGGAGGAGGCAAGAGAGTCCGCAGCTGCTTCTTTGACAGCTACAGGAGGAACGACGCAAGCTCCGCTCATGTCTATGGTAAGAGCCGGACCTATTTCCACAATCTTCTCACCGAAACCTGCCGGTTGGACATGTGGTCGGGAACCATGTTCGCTTGACCGCTCTGTTCCATAGTAAAAGCTTCACCTTCGGGAATGTAAACAAGGAAACACCGGCTGTGTTTGTATTGCTTAAGGCAAGCCGTAATACACCGCTTCCCACCTACAGCTTTCTTCTTTGACGTCTCCATTATTAATTGAAGAAATTGCGAAAGATTCAGCAAACACAGATGTCCAGAATACTTTGAAATTATGCGATTAAAAGCAAATGACTTACTGTATAGCTGGGATCGGGCTGGAACAAAATGTCCGCTTCAATCCGTGACCGTAACTGCGACGTTTTCAACAGGATACTTTGCACGAAATTTAAAATAGCAATTTAGTAAACCAAAGCGGCCGTATTGGCATGTGTTGCAATGTTAATATTTCATCATTGATATATAAACTATCAGACTGCGTGGTCGCTAGTAGTGGCTTTCAGTAGGCCTTTAATGTCTTTTTTATCGTGCAGTAATCAGATCTCTGTGTTGAAACTCTCTTCGCGTAAAGATAATGTCGGGGTTGCGGGTGTCAAACGATTACATCACTCCCCTCCAGTCCCCCGTGGAACACATGCCAGGAAAGCCCTGTTTTGATTGGCTGACAGTTGTGGGTCACCGGGTCAGGCGAGGGGCCGTGTTACTCATAAAAGCTGCCATAAACATCTCCATCACCTTCTGCACTTACTTCAGGGATGGCCCAATATGTCTGGGAACGGCCGTCACAACTTTATTGTATTTATGTAGCACTTTTTCTCTACGGCAGGGGTCGGCAACCCAATATGTTACGGGGCAATTTTGGACCAAAAATACAACAACAAATAATCTGTCTGGAGCCACAAAAAATTCAAAGCCTTATATAAGTGTTATAATGAAGGCAACAAATGATCAATTGTCTATAATAGCCTACTATCAACATTACTTTATAAGTCTTATATAAGTGTTATAATGAAGGCAACACATGATGTAAGTGTCTATATTAGCCTACTATCGCAATGACTTTAAAAAATATTACGTAAGTGTTATGAAGGCAACACATCATGTAAGTGTCTATATTAGCCTACTATCAAAATGACTTTAAACGTATTATGTTAGTGTTATAATGAAGGCAACACATGAAGAATTGTCTATAATAGCCAACTATCAAAATTACTTTAAAAGTCTTATATAAGTGTTACAATGAAGGCAACACATTATGTAAGTGTCTCTATCAGCTATGTTAGCCTACTATCAGAATTACTTTACAAGTCTTATATAAGTGTTATAATGAAGGCAACACATGATGTAAGTGTCTATATTAGCCTACTATCGCAATGACTTTAAAAATATTATATAAGTGTTATAATGAAGGCAACACATGATGTAAGTGTCTATATTAGCTGTATTGGTCTACTATCAAAATGATTTTAAAAGTATTATTTAAGTGTTATAATGAAGGCAACACATGATGTAAGTGTCTATATTAGCCTACTATCGCAATGACTTAAAAATATTATGAAGGCAACACATCATGTAAGTGTCTATATTAGCCTATTATCAAAATGACTTTAAACGTATTATGTTAGTGTTATAATGAAGGCAACACATGATGTGTCTGTATTAGCCTACTATTGAAATGACTTTAAAAGTATTATATACGTGTCATAATGAAGGCAACACATTATGTAAGTGTCTCTATCAGCTATGTTAGCCTACTATCAAAATGACTTTACAAGTCTTATATATGTGTTATAATGTAAGCAATACATGACGTAAGTGTCTATATTAGCCTACTATCGAAATGACTTTATAAGTGTTATATACATGTTATAATGAAGGCAACACATGATGTAAGTGTCTATATTAGCCTACTATCGAAATTACTTTGTAAGTATTATGTATGTGTTATAATGAAGGCAACACATGATATAAGTGTCTATATTAGCCTACTATCGAAATTACTTTATAAGTATTAATGAAGGCAACACATGATATAAGTGTCTATATGAGCTATAGTAGCATACTATCAAAATGACTTTAAAAGTCTTATATAAGTGTTCTAATGAAGGCAACACATAATGTAAGTGTTTATATTAGCCTACTATCAAAATTACTTTAAAAGTATTATGTAAGTTTTATAATGAAGGCAAAATGTGATGTAAGTGTCTATATTAGCTATATTATCCTACTATCAAAATTATTTTAAAAGTATTATGTAAGTGTTTTAATGAATGCAACACATGAGGTTAGTGTCTATATTAGCTATATTAGCAAGTCAATAACATCAACAAAGCTCACCTTTGTGCGTTCACGCACAGCATAAAAAGTTTGGTGGGCAAAATGAGACAAAGACGGAGTGGCATGAAACACGACTTTCTCTGGCAGCATCGGAGAAAGTTGTACATGTAAAGAAACTACGACTACTTCAAGCATCGCTGAAATGAGTGGGACAAAACGGTGCTCGCCAAATACTCTCATCAGTGAAGCATGTATTACGTAAACAGTGGGATTTCTAACCATTAGGAATGTTTGGGTCATTGTCCTCCTACAGAAAATATATTAAAATAAAATGTATTTATTTTTTCTTCATCTTTTTCCATTTTCACACATCTCTGAAAGAGGTACTTGCCAACCCTCCCGATTTTCCCGGGAGACTCCCGAATTTCAGTCCTCCACAACCTGTTGTGACGTCCGCTTTTCCTCCATACTAACAGCGTGTCGGCCCAGTCACATAATATAAACGCAGCTTTTGTAGACACACATAAGCGAATGCAATACATACTTGGTCAACAGCCATACAGGTCACACTGAGGGTGGCCGTATAAACAACTTTAACACTGTTACAAATATGCGCCACACGGTGAACCCACACCAAACTAAAATGACAAACACATTTCAAGAGAACATCCGCACCTAACACATCAGAACAAATACCCAGGACCCCTTGCAGCAATAACTCTTCCGGGGCGCTACAACATACACCCCCGTTACCACCAAACCCCGCCCCCCCTACCACGCCCACCTCAAACCCCACCCTCTATCTCTAGAATTCTGAGGTCTCAAGGTTGGCAAGTATGCTAGAACTGCGGGTTTCTGACCCCCACTCTAATAGTGAGTCTAAACCAGGGCCGAATCAGTCCCCGAAAAGGTTTTATTTTGCTAAGTATAAAAATTAACCTGGCATTTTTTAATGAAAGAAACTGCTTTTGGCATACGACTGCTGGTATTGGACCGTGTCCCTCGGGAAGTCCTGTGGGGAGTGTTCAGAGAGTATGGGGTATTGGACAGGGTAGCGGTCTACTCCCTGTATGATCAGTTTCAGAGCTTGGTCCGCATTGCCGGCAGTAAGTCGGACCCGTTTCCAGTGAGGGTTGGACTCGGCCAAGGCTGTCCTTTGTCACCCATTCTGTTCAGAACTTTTATGGACAGAATTTCTAGGCGCAGTCAAGGCGTCGAGGGGATCCGGTTTGGTGACCGCAGGATTAGGTCTCTGCTTTTTGCAGATGATGTGGTCCTGATGGCTTCATCTGGCCAGGATCTTCAGCTCTTACTGGATCGGTTCTCAGCAGAGTGTGAAGCGACCAGGATGAGAATCAGCACCTCCAAGTCCGAGTCCACGGTTTTCGCTCGGAAAAGGGTGGCGTGCCATCTCCGGGTTGGAGAGGAGACCCTGCCCCAAGTGGAGGAGTTCAAGTACCTCAGAGTCTTGTTCTCGAGTGAGGGATGAGGCGGATCGGTGCGGCGTCTTCAATAATGCGGACGCTGTATCAATCCGTTGTGGCGAAGGAGCTGAGCCGGAAGGCAAAGCTCTCAATTTACCGGTCGATCTACATTCCCATTCTCACCTATGGTCATGAGCTTTGGGTTAAGACCGAAAGGACAAGATCCAGGGTACAAGCGGCATAAATTAGTTTCCTCTGCCAGGTGGCAAGGCTCTCCCTTAGAGATAGGGTGAGAAGCTCTGCCATCCGGGAGGAACTCAAAGTAAAGCCGCTGCTCCTCCACATGGAGAGGAGCCAGATGAGGTGGTTCGGGCATCTGGTCAGGATGCCACCCGAACGCCTCCCGAGGGGAGGTGTTTAGGGCACGTCCAACCGGTAGGAGGCTACGGGGAAGACCCAGGACAAGTTGGGAAGACTATGTCTCCTGGCTGGCCTGGGAACGCCTCGGGATCCCCTTGAAGAGCTGGACCAAGTAACTGGGGAGAGGAAAGTGCGGGCTTCCCTGCTTAGGCTGCTGCCCCCGCGACCCGACCTCAGATAAGCAGAAGAAGATGGATGGATGAATGGAACCTGCTGTTCTAAATGTGTCCACTGGATGTCGCAATAGCAATTCTTTGTATCTTTGCAGATGACGCTACATACACTATGTACAAAATCAACCACATGATGTTAGTGCATCAGTCGAGGAAAATGATCAAACTACATAAATAACGTAGTTATTTGATTTCTATATCATTTTTAACCACAAAAAATGGTAAATTGGTTATAATTGTACAGCACCTTTATACATTTTTGAGGAACTCAAAGCGCTTTGACACCATTTCCACATTCACACACACACTGATGGCGGGAGCTGCCATGCGAGGTGCTAACCGGGACCCATTAGGAGCAAGGGTGAAGTGTCTTGCTCAGGGACACGATGGACATGACCCCAATGGTAGACGGTGGGGATTGAACCAGGTAACCCTCAGGTTGCTGGCACGGCCACTCTCCCAACTCTCTAAAACTAGGCCTTTCGCAATTATTTTGACTCAAGGGCCACATTTAGAGAAAAAAAAAATATCTGGGGGCCGGTGTATCTATTTTTAGGAACACTAATACAAAACCTCACAATAAAGTCTGATTGAATGCTAAAAACGTTATGACGGACCGCCTTAAAAAACGTAATGGAATTTCACATTTTTCTATGAATGATAAAACACTGAATATTGACAAAATATGAGCGTCACGCCCCCTTTTTAAAGTCAAGTGAACCACAACAAAAATGCAACAAACAATGAAATATGACTGCAAAGGGTACAAAATAAACCCAACTAAAATCTGATATATCTGATATATCACTAAGCTTTAAAACTTTGTTGTGAAAATCTCTCACCGCGTCCATGGAAACGCTCCCCGCCCACACTGCTTGGTGCCTCGTCTGAGCTGCTGTGACGTAGATTAGCATAGTAACTAATTAGATGACCATAGTAACTAATTAGATGACCATAGTAACTAATTAGATGACCATAGTAACTAATTAGATGTCCATAGTAACTAATTAGATGACCATAGTTACTAATAAGATGACCATACTAACTAATTATATGTCCATAGTAACTAATTAGATGTCCATAGTAACTAATTAGATGTCCATAGTAACTAATTAGATGTCCATAGTAACTAATTAGATGACCATAGTAACGAATTAGATGACCATAGTAACTAATTAGATGACCATAGTAACTAATTAGATGACCATATTAACTAATTAGATGACCATAGTAACTAATTAGATGTCCATAGTAACTAATTAGATGACCATAGTAACTAATTAGATGACCATAGTAACTAATTAGATGTCCATAGTAACTAATTAGATGACCATAGTAACTAATTAGATGACCATAGTAACTAATTAGATGTCCATAGTAACTAATTAGATGTCCTTAGTAACTAATTAGATGTCCATAGTAACTAATTAGATGACCATAGTAACTAATTAGATGTCCATAGTAACTAATTAGATGTCCATAGTAACTAATTAGATGTCCCCTAGTAACTAATTAGATGTCCATAGTAACTAATTAGATGACCATGGTAACTAATTAGATGACCATAGTAACTAATTAGATGTCCATAGTAACTAATTAGATGACTATAGTAACTAATTAGATGTCCATAGTAACTAATTAGATGTCCACAGTAACTAATTAGATGACCATATTAACTAATTAGATGACCATAGTAACTAATTAGATGTCCATAGTAACTAATTAGATGACCATAGTAACTAATTAGCCGTCCATTGTAACTAATTAGATGACCATATTAACAAATTAGATGACCATAGTAACTAATTAGATGTCCATAGTAACTAATTAGATGACCATAGTAACTAATTAGATGACCATAGTAACTAATTAGATATCCATAGTAACTAATTAGATGACCATAGTAACTAATTAGATGTCCATAGTAACTAATTAGATGACCATAGTAACTAATTAGATGTCCATAGTAACTAATTAGATGACCATAGTAACTAACTAGATGTCCTGAGTAACTAATTAGATGACCATAGTAACTAAATAGATGACCATAGTAACTAATTAGATGTCCATAGTAACTAATTAGATGACCATGGTAACTAATTAGATGACCATAGTAACTAATTAGATGTCCATAGTAACTAATTAGATGTCCATAGTAACTAATTAGATGACCATAGTAACTAAATAGATGACCATAGTAACTAATTAGATGACCATAGTAACTAATTAGATGACCATAGTAACTAATTAGATGTCCATAGTAACTAATTAGATGACCATAGTAACTAATTAGATGTCCATAGTAACTAATTAGATGACCATAGTAACTAACTAGATGTCCTGAGTAACTAATTAGATGACCATAGTAACTAAATAGATGACCATAGTAACTAATTAGATGTCCATAGTAACTAATTAGATGACCATAGTAACTAATTAGATGACCATAGTAACTAATTAGATATCCATAGTAACTAATTAGATGTCCATAGTAACTAATTAGATGTCCATAGTAACTAATCAGATGACCATAGTAACTAATTAGATATCCATAGTAACTAATTAGATGTCCATAGTAACTAATTAGATGTCCATAGTAACTAATTAGATGACCATAGTAACTAATTAGATGTCCATAGTAACTAATTAGATGACCATAGTAACTAATTATATGACCATAGTAACTAATTAGATATCCATAGTAACTAATTAGATGTCCATAGTAACTAATTAGATGACCATAGTAACTAATTAGATGACCATAGTAACTAATTAGATGTCCATAGTCACTAATTAGATGACCATAGTAAATAATTAGATGACCATATTAACTAATTAGATGACCATAGTAACTAATTAGATGTCCATAGTAACTAATTAGATGTCCTTAGTAACTAATTAGATGTCCATAGTAACTAATTAGATGACTATAGTAACTAATTAGATGACCATAGTAACTAATTAGATGTCCATAGTAACTAATTAGATGACCATAGTAACTAATTAGATGTCCATAGTAACTAATTAGATGTCCATAGTAACTAATTAGATGACCATATTAACTAATTAGATGACCATAGTAACTAATTAGATGTCCATAGTAACTAATTAGATGACCATAGTAACTAATTAGCCGTCCATTGTAACTAATTAGATGACCATATTAACAAATTAGATGACCATAGTAACTAATTAGATGTCCATAGTAACTAATTAGATGACCATAGTAACTAATTAGATGACCATAGTAACTAATTAGATATCCATAGTAACTAATTAGATGACCATAGTAACTAATTAGATGTCCATAGTAACTAATTAGATGACCATAGTAACTAATTAGATGTCCATAGTAACTAATTAGATGACCATAGTAACTAACTAGATGTCCTGAGTAACTAATTAGATGACCATAGTAACTAAATAGATGACCATAGTAACTAATTAGATGTCCATAGTAACTAATTAGATGACCATAGTAACTAATTAGATGACCATAGTAACTAATTAGATATCCATAGTAACTAATTAGATGTCCATAGTAACTAATTAGATGTCCATAGTAACTAATTAGATGACCATAGTAACTAATTAGATGACCATAGTAACTAATTTTGTGGTTTGTGTTGTGGTTTGTACAGCCCTTTGAGACACTAGTGATTTAGGGCTATATAAATCATCATTGATTGATTGATTGATAATTAGATGTCCATAGTAACTAATTAGATGACCATAGTAACTAATTAGATATCCATAGTAACTAATTAGATGTCCTGAGTAACTAATTAGATGACCATAGTAACTAATTAGATGGCCATAGTAACTAATTAGATATCCATAGTAACTAATTAGATGTCCATAGTAACTAATTAGATGTCCATAGTAACTAATTAAATGACCATAGTAACTAATTAGATGACCATAGTAACTATTTTTGTGGTTTGTGTTGTGGTTTGTACAGCCCTTTGAGACACTAGTGATTTAGGGCTATATAAATCATCATTGATTGATTGATTGATAATTAGATGTCCATAGTAACTAATTAGATGACCATAGTAACTAATTAGATGACCATAGTAACTAATTACATTACCATAGTAACTGGTATATCATCCAAAAGCGCAGATTCTAACCACTGAAATACTTTGTAGAGTTGGAGACTAACAGTCTTTAGAAAACATTAATGCACATCATAATGGCAGCTACACTTTCCATCGTAAAGATCTAAAAAAAAATAATATTTGGGAATGTCCGGCGGGCCAGATTGAAAAGCTTAACGGGCCGCATGTGGCCCCCAGGCCTTAATTTGCCCAGGTTTGTTCTAAAACAACATCACGATTTGTACAATTTCAGAACGTGCTTGTTGTGTTTTTAAACAACGAAAACAATCTGAAGTTGTCTTTATTTTTAAGTTATCGTGTCATGTTTACCAGTCGGGCCCACTTGGGGAGTAGATTTTTCTCCACGTGGCCCCCTGTCTAAACTGAGTTTGACGCCCCTGCTCTAAAGACTTTATATTGAGAAACATTCAAGCGACATTTACGTGATTTATCAAATCAACTTTATTTAAAAACTACATTTATAATTTACCACAGGGGTAGACAAAGTGCTGTACAATGGGCAGGTTAAAAGATAATACGAGGACCGAGCAAACAACACAAACAGAACATGATAAAAAATAAATAAATAAAACATAAAAACAGGTTCAGTATGATGGGGCGCCATTGCAGGATGGATATCACTCAGTGTTAAAAGCCAAGGAATTAAAGTATGTTTTTAAGAGAGATTTAAAAACAGGAAGAGAGGAGGCTTGTCTAACACTCAGAGGTAGGTCATTCTAGAGCCTGGGAGCAGCAGCGGCGAAAGCTCTGTCACCTCTAAGCTTCAGCCTTGTGTCAGGGACCGTCAGTAGCAGCTGATCGGCTGAAGGAGGTCGGAGAGATATTTGTTGGCGCCAGGTTGTTTAGACATTTAAAAGCAAATAGGAGTTTAAAATTGATTGGATAACGCACAGGGAGCCAGTGAAGGGACGCTAATATCGGGGTGATGTGCTCACGTCTGCGGGTCTGTGTTAGCAGACGAGCAGCAGAGTTCTGCACCAGCTGCAGGCCTGGCTAATGCCTACATAAAGGGCATTGCAGTAGTCTAAACCATTCCAGATAAAGGCGCGAATTAATTTCTCGAGATCATGTCCTGACAGAAGCGGTTTCACTTTCGCTATTTGGCGTAAATGATAAAAGCTTTTTTGAACGACGCTGCTGATTTGTTTTTCGAATTTTTAAAATCTGAGTGGAACTTTAGCCCCAGGTTTGTGACACAGTCGCTGAGATACGGGGTCAGAGTGCCGAGGTCAACGTTGGGGGAGGGAGAGCGACTTGGACCGAACAACATGACTTCTGTTTTGTCTTCATTTAGACTCGGGAAGTTAGCTGAAAGCCAGGCTTTGATGTCGTGTAGGCAGTCAATGAGACGTTGAACTGTGTTATTTTGTGCCATGGGAAAATAGATCTGGCAATCATCGGTATAAAAATGAAATGCAATACCATCCATCCATCATCATCCATCATCTTCCGCTTATCCGAGGTCGGGTCGCGGGGGCAACAGCCTAAGCAGGGAAACCCAGACTTCCCTCTCCCCAGCCACTTCGTCTAGCTCTTCCCGGGGGATCCCGAGGCGTTCCAAGGCCAGCCGGGAGACATAGTCTTCCCAACGTGTCCTGGGTCTTCCCCGTGGTCTCCTACCGGTTGGACGTGCCCTAAACACCTCCCTAGGGAGGCGTTCGGGTGGCATCCTGACCAGATGGCCGAACCACCTCATCTGGCTCCTCTCGATGTGAAGGAGCAGCGGCTTTACTTTGAGTTCCTCCCGGATGGCAGAGCTTCTCACCCTATCTCTAAGGCTGAGCCCCGCCACACGGCGGAGGAAACTCATTTCGGCCGCTTGTACCCGTGATCTTATCCTTTCGGTCATGACCCAAAGCTCATGACCATAGGGGAGGATGGGAACGTAGATCGACCGGTAAATTGAGAGCTTTGCCTTCCGGCTCAGCTCCTTCTTCACCACAACGGATCGATATAACGTCCGCATTACTGAAGACGCCGCACCAATCCGCCTGTCGATCTCACGATCCACTCTTCCCTCACTCGTGAACAAGACTCCTAGGTACTTGAACTCCTCCACTTGGGGCAGGGTCTCCTCCCCAACCCGGGGATGGCATTCCACCCTTTTCCGGGCGAGAACCATGGACTCGGAGTTGGAGGTGCTGATTCTCATTCTGGTCGCTTCACACTCGGTTGCAAACCGATCCAGTGAGAGCTGAAGATCCCGGTCAGATGAAGCCATCAGGACCACATCATCTGCAAAAAGAAGAGACCTAATCCCGCGGCCACCAAACCGGATCCCCTAAACGCCTTGACTGCGCCTCGAAATTCTGTCCATAAAAGTTATGAACAGAATCTGTGACAAAGGACAGCCTTGGCGGAGTCCAACCCTCACTGGAAACGGGTCTGACTTACCGCCGGCAATGCGGACCAAGCTCTGGCACTGATCGTACAGGGAGCGGACCGCCACAATAAGACGGTCCGATACCCCATACTCTCAGGCTCTAGTTGACGCAATTTTGTCAGTGAAAAAATGGAGACAATTTTCACAGAATTCAAAAGAAGCATCAAAACCAACCGATTTGGGAGCATCAATGACAGTGTTAATAGTTTTGAACAGAACTCGGGGGTTGATACAGTTAGAAGACATAATCTGAGATAGATATATATTCATATCTGCTTGTTCAGTCATCTGAAAGGAAAGCAGGCTTTCTTTAAAAATGGCAAAGGACACATGCAGCCTGTCCTTTTTCCATCTTCTCTCTGCTCTCCTACATTCACGCCTGGCTGCACGAGTGATGTCATTCGACCAGGGCTGAGGCGTGGCTTTAGAGCAGGGGTGCCCATTACGTCGATCGCGAGCTACCAGTCGACCGCGGGGGGTGTGTCAGTCGATCTCCAGCCAGGCTTTTAAAAAAAATAGACCTAAAAATGAGTGATCATCAATCTTCACCAAGACGTCACTTAAATGACATTCACGGTACCGGAGGGTCTTGTGAGATGACGCTGGCTGCTGCAAGATCATTATTATGAAAATATGACCGAGAGGAAGGCGAGAAACACTTTTTATTTCAACAGACTCTCGCGCCGTACCTTCCGTCAAAACTCTAAAGGCCGACTGCACATTTCCTATCTTCACAATAAAAGCCCTGCTTCATGCTGCCTGCGCTAACTAAATACAGAGTCTCGGAAAACTGGCGTGCACAAGCAATCCGTCAGAAAGCTGGCGTGCACAAGCTTTCCGAGACTCTTATTTTGTTAGCGCAGGCAACATGAAGCAGGGCTTTTATTGTGAAGATAGGAAATGTGCAGTCGGCCTTTAGAGTTTTGACGGAAGGGACTGCGTGAAAGTCTGTTGAAATAAAAAGTGTTTCTCGCCTTCCTCTCTGTCATTTTTTCATAATAATGAACTGGCAGCAGCCAGCGTCATCTCACAAGACCCTCGGGTGCCGTGAATGTCAATCAAGCAAGCTACGGAATTTGCCGCCAATGTTTTTCTTGTAAAGTGTATGGAAGCTGGATGAATTAGATGCCAAAAACCAACCACTTTCATGTGGTATTGTACAGAAAGGACAACTTTTTTTCTCCTCCATTTGAAAATGTGCGCGTTATCATCATTACTGTCTGATTCCAATCAATGCAAGTCATCAGAATCAGGTAATACACCAACTTATATTCTTGTCTTCGTGAAAGAAAGACATCTATATGTGTTACACATGCTTGTATTATCATTAAACACATTTAACTTGTTTACAAAAATGTCTCTTTCATAAATAAATAAATATAAATGATATATATAAATGTGGTAGATCCCCTCGAGTTGGTCAATTGAAAAGTAGCTCGCCTGCAGAAAAAGTGTGGGCACTCCTGCTTTAGAGCGACGGTACTTGAAAGGAGCGATCGTGTCCAGTGTTTGTAAACAAATAGAGTTGAACCCAGAAACCAACTCTTCAGTATTCGGACATACCGAAGCTGCAGAATTATCATCATAAAGAGTTGAAAAAATGGAGAACAGAGCAGGAGACGACAAATTAAACATGCGAGAGCACAATTTAACCGGACATTGAGTGGGAATATCAAACAGGATCGGCATACTGTATGATCAGAAAACACGGCGTCGCAAATGTCCAAATTAAAAACACACAAACCATACAAGAGCACTAAATCGAGTGCATGCCCGTGTTCATGTGTTCATTACCATGAATTGATTAACGTGGACTCCGACTTAAACAAGTTGAAAAACTTATTCGGGTGTTACCATTTAGTGGTCAACTGTACGGAATACCGTATTTTTCGGAGTATAAGTCGCTCCAAAGTATAAGTCGCACCGGCCGAAAATGCATAAGAAAGAAGGAAAAAAAACATATATAAGTCGCACTGGAGTATAAGTCGCATTTTTGGAGGAAATTTATTTGATAAAATCCAACACCAAGAATAGACATTTGAAGGGCAATTTTAAATATTAATAAGTTAGCATTAAATGATAAGAAAACTACATTTATGTTGTTTAGTGGTGCAAGGACAAATTGTGAAGCAAAATTAAAATTAAATCAAGTGGAAATTGATAGAGTATATGAAACAAAATTCTTGGGAATAATAATTGATCGTAAGCTGTGTTGGAAACCGCATATTGAACATATAAAGGGAAAAATATCCAAATCTATTGCTATTCTTTATAAAGAATAATCAATCAATCAATCAATCAATGTTTATTTATATAGCCCCAAATCACAAATGTCTCAAAGGACTGCACAAATCATTACGACTACAACATCCTCGGAAGAACCCACAAAAGGGCAAGGAAAACTCACACCCAGTGGGCAGGGAGAATTCACATCCAGTGGGACGCCAGTGACAATGCTGACTATGAGAAACCTTGGAGAGGACCTCAGATGTGGGCAACCCCCCACCCCTCTAGGGGACCGAAAGCAATGGATGTCGAGCGGGTCTAACATGATACTGTGAAAGTTCAATCCATAGTGGCTCCAACACAGCCGCGAGAGTTCAGTTCAAGCGGATCCAAGACAGCAGCGAGAGTCCCGTCCAAAGGAAACCATCTCAAGCGGATCAGCAGCGTAGAGATGTCCCCAACCGATACAGGCGACAGTCTATCCTGGGTCCCGACGAGCGGTCCATCCTGGGTCTCGACTCAGGAAAGCCAGTACTTCATCCATGGTCATCGGACCGGACCTCCTCCACAAGGGAGGGGGGGACATAGGAGAAAGAAAAGAAGCGGCAGATCAACTGGTCTAAAAAGGAGGTCTATTTAAAGGCTAGAGTATACAGATGAGTTTTAAGGTGAGACTTAAATGCTTCTACTGAGGTAGCATCTCGAACTGTTACCGGGAGGGCATTCCAGAGTACTGGAGCCCGAACGGAAAACGCTCTATAGCCCGCAGACTTTTTTTGGGCTCTACGAATCACTAATAAGCCGGAGTCTTTTGAACGCAGATTTCTTGCCGGGACATATGGTACAATACAATCGGCAAGATAGGATGGAGCTAGACCGTGTAGTATTTTATACGTAAGTAGTAAAACCTTAAAGTCACATCTTAAGTGCACAGGAAGCCAGTGCCGGTGAGCTAGTACAGGTATATATGTATGTATATATGTATATAAAGGTATATACAGTACAGGCGTAATATGATCAAACTTTCTTGTTCTTGTCAAAAGTCTAGCAGCCGCATTTTGTACCAACTGTAATCTTTTAATGCTAGACATGGGGAGACCCGAAAATAATACGTTACAGTAATCGAGACGAGACGTAACAAACGCATGGATAATGATCTCGGCGTCTTTAGTGGACAAAATGGATAAGAAATGCTTGCATATGTTGTATTATTCTTTTATTTGTCCATATTTAAAGTATTGTGTTGAAATTTGGGGAAATGTTTATAAAACAAACATAGTAATAAAACTTCAAAAAAGGGTCATTAGAATAATACACAAAGCCTGCTACTATGAACATACCAATCCATTATTTATGAGTTGAAATGGGCGAAAATTTTCAGACATTGCGTTTTTAAAAACAATGGAAATTATGTTTCGAGTAAAAAACAACAGCCTTCCAGCTTGTATTCTCAGGCTATTTCATTTAAGAGGAGAAAACTATAATTTACGGGTGGGTATCGATTTTTGAAATGGGTAAAGCGAGAACAAATATAAAATACAAATGTATTACAGTTTTAGGAGTTAAATGGTGGAAGAAGCTCAGTGATGAGCTGAAGACATGCACTTCTTTGGTAAGGTTTAAGAAAACATTGAAAGGTGAAATAATTGAAAATGATAAAATATGGTAACAATTACTTTCATCCCATTGATTTAAAAAAAAAATTTAACGTTGATGTTCCAGGCAATCTAATCTCCAGTGAAGGTATAGGATAGGCAAATATAAGCTTCGGCTTCAGCCTATTCCTTTTTTGGTCATTATTTTTTCTTTTCGTTCGAGTGTAAATGTGCATAATTGTATACATATAACATGTACTGTAAAACTGATCACACAAAATGGTTGATTGATTTGATTGATTATATGACCGAAATAAATTTATTTCATTCATTCATGCATTCAAATAAAAAAAGAATAGAGAACAACAGCAGTTAGCATCCCATTACCCACAATGCACTTCTGCCATGACCCGCCCCCGCCAAATTCTTACTGGTTGACGTTTGTGTGACGATTCCTGACATTTTCTTCGTCTCTTCCGCGAATCAATCAATCAATCGATGTTTACTTATATAGCCCTAAATCACTAGTGTCTCAAAGGGCTGCACAAACCACCACGACATCCTCGGTAGGCCCACATAAGGGCAAGGAAAACTCACACCCAGTGGGACATCGGTGACAATGATGACTATGAGAACCTTGGAGAGGACGAAAGCAATGGATGTCGAGCGGGTCTAACATGATACTGTGAAAGTTCAAT
This sequence comes from Nerophis ophidion, assembly GCF_033978795.1. Lineage (NCBI taxonomy): Eukaryota > Metazoa > Chordata > Actinopteri > Syngnathiformes > Syngnathidae > Nerophis > Nerophis ophidion. Next base: position 8,214,215 of record NC_084615.1, read on the forward strand.
CCATAATGGATCCAACACAGTCGCGAGAGTCCAGTCCCAAAGCGGATCCAACACAGCAGCGAGAGTCCCGTTCACAGCGGAGCCAGCAGGAAACCATCCCAAGCGGATGCGGATCAGCAGCGCAGAGATGTCCCCAGCCGATACACAGGCAAGCAGTACATGGCCACCGGATCGGACCGGACCCCCTCCACAAGGGAGAGTGGGACATAGGAGAAAAAGAAAAGAAACGGCAGATCAACTGGTCTAAAAAGGGAGTCTATTTAAAGGCTAGAGTATACAGATGAGTTTTAAGGTGAGACTTAAATGCTTCTACTGAGGTGGCATCTCGAACTGTTACCGGGAGCCCGAACGGAAAACGCTCTATAGCCCGCAGACTTTTTTTGGGCTTTAGGAATCACTAATAAGCCGGAGTCTTTTGAAGGCAGATTTCTTGCCGGGACATATGGTACAATACAATCGGCAAGATAGGATGGAGCTAGACCGTGTAGTATTTTATACGTAAGTAGTAGAACCTTAAAGTCACATCTTAAGTGCACAGGAAGCCAGTTCAGGTGAGCCAGTATAGGTATATATGTATGTATATATGTATATAAAGGTATATACAGTATAGGTATATATGTATGTATATATGTATATAAAGGTATATACAGTATAGGTATATATGTATGTATATATGTATATAAAGGTATATACAGTATAGGTATATATGTATGTATATATGTATATAAAGGTATATACAGTATAGGCGTAATGTGATCAAACTTTCTTGTTCTTGTCAAAAGTCTAGCAGCCGCATTTTGTACCAACTGTAATCTTTTAATGCTAGACATGGGGATGAGATAGAATATTACGATTTGATATTTTAGGGTAATGTGTTAATAATTTCACACATAAATCGCTCAGGGGCCGTATTTATCAAGCGTCTTAGAGTGCCATTTTACACTTAAGTCCTGAAAATGTGCAAAATGTTGTCCTACTCTCAAACTTAAGCATAAAAGTTATTTATCAACTTTCTTAAGTCTAAGAATCATTCTTACTCTTCGTGATATTTGAGAGACCTTCAGATGTGTCCTAATTGGTTAGGGGTTGCCAACGGGGCGAGAGAGACCTGCGCAAACGTTCAGGGAGCGGAAGAATATTTATATTTATAACAATATTTATGAAAATATTCGACAATATAAAACATATCAAAAATAGTTAAAATGTTCCACAACTAGAAAATTCTGGCTTTTCAATCTAAGGTTGACATTCTAAGAGTTAAACGCACATGTTAAGTGTGTTAAGTGCACCAATAAAGTGCACATGTTATATGCACATACTGTATATAAGTGTGTAAAATAAGTGTGAATATTTAAGTGTGTACAAGTCCCGTTTCCATATGAGTTAGGAAATTGTGTTAGATGTAAATATAAACAGAATAAAATGATTTGCAAATCATTTTCAACCGATTGTAGCTGAGATAGGCGCCAGCGCCCCCCGTGACCCCGAAAGGGAATAAGCGGTAGAAAATGGATGGATGGATTTTCAACCCATATTCAGTTGAATATGCTACAAAGACAACATATTTGATGTTCAAACTGATAAACATTTTTTTTTTTTTTTTTGCCAAATAATCATTAACTTAAGAATTTGATGCCAGCAACACGTGACAAAGAAGTTGGGAAAGGTGGCAATAAATACTGATAAAGTTGAGGAATGCTCATCAAACACTTATATGGAACATCCCACAGGTGTGCAGGCTAATTAGGAACAGGTGGGTGCCAGAATTGGGTATAAAAGCAGCTTCCATGAAATGTTAAGTACTTCACAAACAAGGATGGGGTGAGGGTCACCAATTTGTAAGCAAATTGTCGAACAGTTTTAGAACAACATTTCTCAACGAGCTATTGCAAGGAATTTAGGGATTTTACCATCTACGGTCCGTAAAATCATCAAAAGGTTCAGAGAATCTGGAGAAATCACTGCACGTAAGCGAAGATATTACGGACTTTTGATCCCTCAGGTAGTACTGCATCAAAAACGGACATCAGTGTGTATAGGATATCACCACATGGGCTCAGGAACACTTCATAAAACCACTGTCAGTAACTACAAATGGTCGCTACATCTGTAAGTGCAAGTTAAAACTCTGCTTTGCAAAGCCAAACCCATTTATCAACAACATCCTCAAACGCCGCCGGCTTGGCTGGGCCCGAGCTCACCTAAGTGAAGTGAATTTTATTTAAATAGCGCTTTTTCTCTAGTGACTCAAAGCGCTTTACATAGTGAACCCCAATATCTAAGTTACATTTAAACCAGTGTGGGTGGCACTGAGAGCAGGTGGGTAAAGTGTCTTGCCCAAGGACACAACGGCAGGAACTAGGACGGCAGAAGCAGGGATCGAACCTGCAACCCTCAAGTTGCTGGCACGGCCACTCTACCAACCGAGCTATATCGCTAAGATGGACTGATGCAAATTGGAAAGGTGTTCTGTGGTCTGACGAGTCCACATTTTAAATTATATTTGGAAACAGAGGACGTGGTGTCCTCCGGAACAAAGAGGAAAATAACCATTCGGATTGTTATAGGCGCAAAGTTCAAAAGCCAGCATCTGTGATGGTATGGGGGTGTATTGGTGCCCAAGGCAGTATAGCTCGTTTGGTAGAGTGGCCGTGCCAGCAACTTGAGGGTTGCAGGTTCGATTCCCGCTTCCGCCATCCTAGTCACTGCCGTTGTGTCCTTGGGCAAGACACTTTACCCACGTGCTCCCAGTGCCACACACACTGGTTTACATGTAACTTAGATATTGGGTTTCACTATGCAAAGCGCTCTGAGTCACTAGAGAAAAGCGCTATATAAATATAATTCACTTCACTTCAACTTACACATCTGTGAAGGCACCATTAATGCTGAAAGGTCCATACAGGTTTTGGAGCAACATATGTTGTCATCCAAGCAACGTTATCATGGACGCCCCTGCTTATTTCAGCAAGACAAGTGTTACAACAGCGTGGCTTCGTAATAAAAGTCTCAATCAATCAATCTAGTCTTGTCCAAGGACGCAACGGCACTGACTAGACTCGAACCAGGAACTCTCAAGTCTCCGGCCCCCCTGATATAACGTGACTAAGAAGACGGAGGATGCGTACTCGCTTTAGCTTTCATCGCTGGCGTCGGATCTCCAGATGCTTCTCATTCCTCAACCTATGCGCCGCCACCGTCGCCTAACTTCTAAACCGCCTATCTGTCTCCCGGACTCGCCCGTTTTTTTGTTTTTTTCTTCTCCCCGCAGATGCTCGCTGAGATAAAACGTTAAGAATTAATAACTGATGAATGACGGCGCCCCTGGCAGTATCGGAGGAGGAGCAAGAACCCACTGTTTAGTCTGCTGCTTTTAGTTAAGGTCGACCAAAGCCAATCATCGAGCCGTTCATTTCCTCCTCGCTCCACCACAGACACTTATGGATTTACTTCCTCCCGCCCCTCGCCGCCCTCCGAAAAATGCAGTTTTAGCCCATTTTATCGGCGAAAAAGCCCGAACCGCAGTAACAACCTGTTGCTGCTCTCTCAAAAAGCCGCAGATCCGCTTTGAGGCTTTCTCCGACGACTGATTCCGCAGTCAGGCCTGTTCCTGCCGATACCGCTCCGACCGCCGCTCCACGCCGGTCGCTTCGTTCTGTCCGACCGCAGCCTTCCAGTCGAGGATGGGGGGGGGGGCGCGGGTTTATGATGTCAGAGGACCTGGCTTGTTTTGGCAGGCGGCCACCTCGCTCCGCCGCCTTCTGGCCTCTTCCACACCTATTCTCTCCCTTTTCTCATCCCTCCCCCCATGCACTACCCCCTCGGGCGACTCCTTTCTCCGCGCCTCCGCTCCACGGCTGGCATAACACGGAGTGTCTGTGGTTTTTGCGGGAGCGGGGGAATCCAGCGCCGAGGCACTTTTCCTGCAGCGTCCTCGGCGGTGTTTTAACAGCTGAGAGTCCTCACAATGCTCAGGTTTTTCTGGCTGCGCAGGCAAAAATGTAAAAAGGGGCCAACACCTCCTTGCCAAGGATGTCTGCATCTATTAGAATGACTCAAGGGTCAACACGGCGAAGTATGCGGCTGTCAGAAGTAGGTGTACACTCTACGTCTGTCCTTTCTCAGCCGTCCGTGACTGGAAGGCGATGCATCTTTAACCTTCCTCTTGTGTTAGCTTTCTGTTACCATCTCTTATGTTAACGGGTCGGTTTTGACCCATGTCTTAAATCAGCTGTAAAATACACTAAAAACAATGATCTATCATCCAATTTGTTTCTCATCTCTTGGTTACCTCGTTAGGCTTCCTTATCCTTGAAAATATTGGTTTTAATATTTTTGGTTTGGGCCATTGGGCCTTTTTTTGTCAGTATACCCCTCGATTTCAATTTTTAAAAATGGCAAAACGAACCTCAAGAGGATCATATACATAAAAAAATGGTTGTTGTGTTACCTAACTATTACTAAGGGGTATTAGAACACATCTCTTAAATAAATGTTTTTTATTTATTTTTTCATTTTAAGAATTTTAACTATAGTAACATCTATGGTGTTACGGGTCAATTTCGACCCATATATATTTACTTCAAGAAAAAGGCTAAAAAGTATATTTTTCAGCAACAGAAATCCAACATCAAACAAACAACAACCAATCAAGCAAATGAAATCAAGAGAAATAGATTACTAGTTCCAAAACTAATAAAAAAACAAAATCAGAGTGGCAAAAAGTGACACTTTTAGTGTCCGTCTTTTGTTTGTTTTTGTACAGGATAACAAGGTAAAATGAGAATCCACTAAAGCTCACATGATTGGGAGAGGAGCTGGCTGTCAGTGTGTTCAGTTATCATTGCTTTATCATCTTATTTTTATAACTGGGTCGAAACCGGCCCTAACAACACCAAGGGCATAATTTCTACCAGAGCATTTTATAATTTTGTGAAAAAAATTAAAATGTTTTATTTTGTTGATAAAGAGGTTCCTGACAAAGTCAAAAAGCTTTGATGCAAAAAAATAAATGTATGTGGTGTTTTTATGCATTTAAAAACTAAAACACAACTAACACAAGACGAAGGTTAATAGAGATGTCCGACAATGGCTTTTTTGCCCATATCCGATATTGTCCAACTCATAATTACCGATACCAACCGATACTGATATATACAGCCGTAGACACATTATGACCCCTAATTTTGTTGTGATGCCCCGCTGGATGCATTAAACAATGTAACGAGGGTTTTCCACAATAAATCAACTCAAGTTATGGAAAAAAAAAAAAAAGCCATATTTATTATTGAAGTCACAAATTGCATTACCGTATTTCCTTGAATTGCCGCCGGGGCGCTAATTAATTTAAAACCTCTTCTCACTCCGGCTCTCACCAAAGGCATGCGGTAAATTTAGGCCTGCGCTTATAAATTTGAGTGTGATGTAAGGATACCATCATGAAAAACAAAATTAATAAAAAAATATATATATATGGTCTTACCTTTACTTATAAATGAAGTCCATGTGCAGCTCCATCCATCTATCCATCTTCTTCCGCTTATCCGAGGTTGGGTCGCGGGGGCAACAGCCTAAGCAGGGAAACCCAGACTTCCCTCTCCCCAGCCACTTCGTCTAGCCCTTCCCGGGGGATCCCGAGGCGTTCCCGGGCCAGCCGGGAGACATAGTCTTCCCAACGTGTCCTGGGTCTTCCCCGTGGCCTCCTACCGGTTGGACGTGCCCTAAACACCTCCCTAGGGAGGCGTTCGGGTGGCATCCTGACCAGATGCCCGAACCACCTCATCTGGCTCCTCTCGATGTGGAGGAGCAGCGGCTCTACTTTGAGTTCCTCCCGGATGGCAAAACTCATGACCATAGGTGAGGATGGGAACATGGATCGACCGGTAAATTGAGAGCTTTGCCTTCCGGCTCAGCTCCTTCTTCACCACAACGGATCGATACAGTGTCCGCATTACTGAAGACGCCGCACCGATCCGCCTGTCGATCTCACGATCCACTCTTCCCTCACTCGTGAACAAGACTCCATGCGCAGCTCCTTCTGATCAAAAGCATCGATGACTTGTTTATAGAAGTCTTCCTTATCTTTTTTCGGTTTTAAAAGTCTCTCTGTCTCGATGGAGGTCTTCCTGTATTAACTTTTGCTATGATTGAAAGTCCAGTTTAGAAAACTGTTTTATTTTAGATATGTAATCCTCCATGTTACAAGTGCAAGCGAGAGGAAATAATAAACGATCGCTGCTTGTTGTCACTTCTTCTGCAGCCGAGTAGTCGCAAGAAGCATCACTAGCGCCCTCTACCACCAGGAGGCGGGAGTCATTTAATGACTCATATTTGACACACGCAGCTACGGTATATTAATAAAACATAGCTGCTTACTGTTTTTTTTAGCATATTCAATAGCTTGGACCTTAAATCCTACTGAATAGCTCTTAATCTTCTTCCCTTTATGCGAAAATGATGACAGGTGAAGTGTCACTCGTGACGTGACGAGTTTGACCCGGCGGAAATTCTAGACATGCGCTAATAAAAATAATATTTTGCAAAACGAGTTTGACCCGGCGTTAATTCTGAGCCGGCTGTAATTATTTTGCGAAACAAGTTTGACCCGGCAGTAATTGTAGGCAGGCGCATACTATATATTCAAGGAAATACGGTATTTATTTATTATTTTTGCAGCTAAGACGGACGCGCTTAGGTAAAAGTTTGTACCGTATGTTTCGGACCATAAGGCGCACTTAAAATCCTTTCATTTTCTCAAAAATGGACAGTGCGCCTCATAACCCGGTGCGCCTAATGTACGGAATCATTCTGGTTGTGAGCACCATCCTCAAAGCAATATTATTTGCTACATTGTGTAATGATAAGTGTGACCAGTAGATGGCAGTAACACATAAGAGATACACGTAAACTGCAATATGACGGCAGTAAACAACACCAAAATTTTATATGTTCCATTGAGAGAATAGAACATTACACACAGCACTCAAATATGTCAAAATGTTTTTAGTACGACTTTGAAGCCGCACCGCTTGATGGATTGTCGGCCCATTACGGCTACTGAAGCCAGAGATACAAGTATTACTATGGTGTGGATCACAAAATGACACCTATTAGCAGACATTATCTGGCGTTTTGTTTCACAATATTATGCAAAACCAACTTTCCTTGCCTTCTGGTACCTGCTGATGTGTGCTTGAGATCTGCATAAGTCCTGAAAATTTGCACAATTCCGCCACTGTAGTCCATGCTGATGCCGTAGTGAATAAGCTCCTTTTTCTCTACCTTCTTGTTATGTGCCATTCATTCTCTGCTGTTGCCATTTCTAATATAATGAAGTTCTTACTAGAGATGTCCGATAATGGCTTGTTTGCCGACATTAGATATTGCGATATTGTCCAACTCTTAATTACCGATTCTCATATGAACCGATACTGAATGAACACATTATGATGCCTAATTTTGTTGCGATGCATTAAACAATGTAACAAGGTTTTCCAAAATAAATCAACTCAAGTTATGGGGAAAAAAAATGCCAAAATGGCACTGCCATATTTATTATTGAAGTCACAAAGTGCATTATTTGTTTAACGTGCCTCAAAACAGCAGCTTGGAATTTGGGACATTCTCTCCCTGAGAGAGCATGAGGAGGTTTGAGGTGGGCGGGGGCGTTGTTGTATATTGTAGCGTCCCGGCAGAGTTAGTGCCGCAAGGTGTTCTGGGTATTTGTTCTGTTGTGTTACGGTGCAGATGTTCTCCCGAAATGTATTTGCCATTGTAGTTTGGTGTGGGTTCACAGTGTGGCGCATATTTGTAACAGTGTTAAAGTTGTTTATACAGCCACCCTCAGTGTGACCTGTATGGCTGTTGACCAAGTATGCCTTGCATTCACTTGTGTGTGTGTGAAAAGCCGTAGATATGTGATTAGGCAGTGCCTTTAAGGTTTATTGTCGCTCTGTACTTCAACCTACGTCCGTGTACACAGCGGCGTTTTAAAAAGTCACACATTTTACTTTTTGAAAGCGATAACGATAAATTTCCGATATTACATTTTAAAGCATTTATCGGCCAATAATACCGGCAATCCGATATTATCGGACATCTCTAATCTTTAACAAGGAAGACTAAAGTCCGGATCCTTCGGATTTATTGTGTCATGTACTGCCACGTCACCAATAGGAAACTGTAAAGGTAAACTTTTTGCACATCCAACATCCAACCTAGGGTTCGGTGTCAAACTCATTTTGACTCAGGTGCCGCATGGAGGAAAGTCTGTGCACACGCGGGCCGGACTATTAAAATCATGGCATTAAAACTAAAAAACATAAAGACAACTTCAGATTGTTTTTGTTGTGTTACTTTGGCCAGACAAACATCCTTCTGTCCATTTTTTACCGCTTGTCCCGTTCGGGGTCGCGGGGTTGCTGGAGCCTATCTCAGCTGCATTCGGGCAGAAGGCGGCCAACACCCTGGACAAGTCGCCACCTCATCACAGGGCCAATACAAATAGACAGCATTCACACTCACATTCACACACTCGGGACCATTTAGTGTAGCAGGGGTGTATATTGTAGTGTCCTGAAAAAGTTAGTGCTGCAAGGTATTTGTTCTGTTGTGTTTATGTTGTGTTACAGTGCGGATGTTCTCCCGAAATGTGTTTGTCATTCTTGTGTGGTGTGGGTTCACAGTGTGGCGCTTATTTGTAACAGTGTTAAAGTTGTTTATACGGCCACCCTCAGTGTGACCTGTATGGCTGTTGACCAAGTATGCCTTGCATTGACTCATGTGTGTGTGAAAAGCCATAGATATTATGTGATTGGGCCGGTACGCAAAAGCACACCCCCAATATTGTCGGGATAAATAAATCGGGAGAAATTCAGGAGAATGGTTGCCCCGGGAGATTTTTGGGAGGGGCACTGAAAATCGGGAGTCTCTCTAGGAAAATCGGGAGGGGTTGGCAAGTATGACTGGGGGACACAATTGCTCTGTACTTTCCCCTACGTCCGTGTACCACTCCATACAGCTGCATTTTAAAAAGTCATACATTTTACTTTTTGAAACCGATACCGATAATTTACGATATTACATTTTAAAGCATTTACTGGCCAATAATATCGGCAGACCAATATTATCGGACATCTCTAGTTTTCTTTTAACGAATTAAGTAAGGTTTATGACAACCTTTTTCCAGAACACAATATAGATGTAATATATTAACACTGTTACAAATATGCGCCACACTGTGAACCCACACCAAACGAGAATGACAAACACATTTTGGGAGAACATCCGCACCGTGACACAACATAAACACAACAGAACAAATACCCAGAAACCCTTGCAGCACTAACTCTTCCGGGACGCTACAACATACACCCCCAACACACCTCAAACCTCCTCATGCTCTCTCAGGGAGAGCATGTCCCAAATTCCAAGCTGCTGTTTTGAGGCACGTTAAAAAAAATTATGCACTTTGTGACTTCAATAATAAATATGGCAGTGCCATGTTGGCTTTTATTTTTCCCGTAATTTGAGTTGATTTATTTTGGAAAACCTTGCATTGTTTAATGCATTCAGCGGGGCATCACAACAAAATCAGGCATAATAATGTGGTAATTCCACGACTGTATATATCCGTATCGGTTGATATCGAAATTGGTAATTAAGAGTTGGACAATATCGGAATATCGGCAAAAAGGCCATTATCGGACATTTCTAGTTCTTGTACTAATCAAATATCCCGGGGGCCGTAGATAATTCAGTCGCGGACCGGATCTGGGCCTCGGGCCTTGACACATAGGATATACTAGAAACATACCTGAACGTTGAAACTGTGAGTCAAAACTATGCTCTAATATATACTTTAAGTCATTCAAAACTGAGTAGTTTCTCAGTAGTCTATTTTAACCAAGTACCACCTCAGAAAGGACTGGACTCTCCAAGTACCATCCATAATGACTAACATTAAAATACAGTAGTGTAGTAGGCCCAAGTATGCATTGAAAACAAGACTATTGTTTGGTATTGTCAGCCACAGTAACATTACACACAGTTTGAACAGTAACAATGTGTTTGAATATAGGAAAGTGAAACACTAATCAACTTATAAACCGATTCTATGGCGTACCACTAGATGGAGCGCCCGTACTGAGCTAAGTCATTGAGCGTGAACTGATTAAGTTGTTTTGTCAGTTCATGTTCATAGACTTAGATTGGTTGGATCAAGTCTAGTACCACTGACAAGACTAAGTACCTGAGAATGAACTCGCAAAAAGACTTCTAAGACCAACTGAACAGTCCAGTTCAGTTTGATGTTTCTTCCCTCATTCATGCCGGCTTCACCAGTTCATGTTCATAGACTTTGATTGGTTAGATCTAGTCTAGTCCCACTGACAAGACTAAGTACTAGAGAATGAACTGGCAAAATGACTTCGAAGACCAACTGAACAGTCCAGTTCAGTTTGACGTTTCTCCTCTCATTCATGCAGGCTTCACCAGTTCATGTTCATAGACTTAGATTGGTTAGATCTAGTCTAGTCCCACTGACAAGACTAAGTACTAGAGAATGAACTGGCAGAATGACTTCTAAGACCAACTGAACAGTCCAGTTCAGTTTGACGTTTCTCCTCTCATTCATGCAGGCTTCACCAGTTGATGTTCATAGACTACGCTTGGTCAGATTTAGTCTGACCAGACCAGATCTGAGAAAGCTAAATAAACTGCTGAATTATCGTCTAAAACAAACTGAACAGTCCATTGGACGATGTTTCAAAGGTCTAGATCTTTCAAAGTTTAAACTGTGATCTCAATGGGATGTTTGAGTAGAAGTCTCTCTGAGTTGCCTATTGGTCTTCTCTAGACATCAAGGTTGAGTCCGGACCAACCAAGTAGTGCGGTCTATACAGTGAGGATATCAAACTAAATTGTTTAGGGGGACCACATTTCCAGAAAGCTAATAACCTCAGGGGCCAAACTTCTTCGTTCACATATTAGTTTGATTTTGTATCTGCAGGGGAAATTTGGTTATGAAAAAATAGCTTTGACAGGAGTTCTCTTCAGTTTTTAAGGACTTGCTGCAAAACTGCTTTTCAACCTTGGGCGCCAACGTTTTTATTACAGAAGGGCCGGATTAAAGATTAACACTGAATCATTAATCTTGTTAATTAGTTTAGTCTTTATTTGAAGGGACAATAGACGGAAACATTAAGATCAAAAACAGATTTGTTCTGTACCAGATTATAGCTACATAGCTCATTTCCATCTGCAGTCTCTGGCTCCCTAAATCAAAAGGGGTACAAAGACCACGCAATAAAATTGTGACAATAAAATCATACATGTAATCAAATTTTAAAAAGTCCTAAAATGCCCTTTCTTGGACGCATAATATACATCCATCCATTTTCTACCGCTTATTCCCTTTTTGGAGTCACGGGGGGCGCTGGCGCCTATCTCAGCTACAATCGGGCGGAAGGCGGAGTACACCCTGGACAAGTCGCCGACACAGATAGACAGACAACATTCACACTCACATTCACAAACTAGGGCCCATTTAGTGTTGCCAATCAACCTATCCCCAGGTGCATGTCTTTGGAAGTGGGAGGAACCCATGCATTCACGGGGAGAACATGCAAACTCCACACAGAAAGATCCTGAGCCTAGGTTTGAACCCAGGACGACAGGACCTTCGTATTGTGAGGCAGACGCACTAACCCTTCTGCCACTGTGAAGCCCTTAATATACAATACAACAATACCTAATGTACATCATCACACAAAGACGATAAATGCTCTTGTTCACATCTGTCATCATTTGTAAAAACAACCATGATTTTAACAGACACACCTCACAATTTACAACAAAAATGCTCTAATGGATAAATATAACACACATTAAGTTGATGTGTCAAACATAGTGTCCACCTAATTGACCGTGTGAGCAAAGCCGATTGTGAATGACGATTAATCTGTTATGTTCCATTTCTTTATGGGTTTTTTATGAAAAGGCTGATTGTGCAAAAAAATATTGTGTACATCTGGGTACGCTAAACGGCCCCCTGGCGCAGGCTCGTGTGTTTCTAGTTAGATTAGATAGTACTTTATTTATTCCGTCAGGAGAGTTCCTTCAGGAAAATTACAATTTTCAGCACAATCCCATTCAAGATCAGACAAACATTAAAGGGAGACAGAACAGGATCGCTGACGGGTCTGCCGGCTTCCGGCGCCCCTTACAAAAAAAAGATGAGATACAGGTAAACAAGGGGGGGGAGAAAAAAATAGAAGATTAAAATAAAATAAAAAAATCGGTCTTAGCCCGGGCCCTGGAGAGGGGGTGCAGACTGAGGCCAAGGGAAAAAAACAACAACTCATAGCCATAGTACACATCATGTAAGAGGGAAACATCAAACATCAAAGAACACATAGGACATCAAAGACATTAAAGCAGCAGATACAACCAGACACTTCTACATACAGCTATGAACAAAAAGTAAAAGAAACATATCCACTGTGGTGGCCTCTGCGGTGTTCCACGCCATCGTCCGCTGGGGTGGAGGGAGGATGGCCAGAGACAGGAGCAGACCCAACAAAGCAACCAAAACAGCCGACTCCACTCTCGGCCAGTGTCCAGTCCGCATGGATGAGCGATGATACGTCCATCCAAGGAGACTGAGGTGTCCGACACCTGCTCACCCAGCCAAGACACCGCGAAGCCTCTCCGTCCCAGCGCTCAGTGCCAGCTCCGCAGCCCTGTCCCCCTCATCCGCATCTCCTCCAGTCCCTCCAAAGCGACTCCGGTGTGGCAGAGACCCAGCAGCTGGTCTCCATGGCCAAAAGGCTCCCGGGAGGCAGATCCAGAAGTCCACAAAAAAAAGCACCACAGAGGTCACGAAAGTGACATCCCTTGTCACACAGTCCCAAAGGGTCCCGGACCAAAAGGCAAAAAAATATAATAACACATGAAAACAAGAGGGAAACACAAAAGGATGACACAAGAGCACAGAGCTCCTGCCTACAGCAGCCACTACAGCAGCGCCATCTTGGAAAGAAAAAAATAAATAAAATAAAACTTATGTAAACTGGACAAAGTGCTTAAGTGGCGCTGGTGCAGTATTAGTGTTAATCTTACACTTAGTGCTGTCCCTAATCGACTTGTTCACTTCCGATACAATACCAATATTGGAGCCCTGAGTATTTGCTGATAACGATATTATTGCCGTACTATATCAGCACAAATCATACCACGTCATTTTGTTATTTTATTACTTTTTATTGTGTAATGTTAGACAAAGCTAGACTGACGGAAGCGTGGCTGCCAGTTTGCTCCTACGGCCCCTCCGACCACCACCAATCATTCATTCATCATTCATTCACCAGAGTGAGTGGCACCGGGGGAAAAGGGTGAAGTGTCCTGCCCAAGGGCACAACGGCAGCAATTTGGATGTCAATAAATGGGAAGCGAACCTGCAACCCTCAGGTTTTCATGCCGCCCCTCAATGATGCGGACGTGTTTGTTGTTGCATACTTTCTGATAGTCATCTAGGAGACTTTGTGTCAGTACGTAATATGCAAGTATCATTATTCGATACTTGTTTATATTGATAAATGTGGTGTTTTAGACTGTGATATCGTTCGATTAGCGACCTCTATTGTTGTGTGTTTAGCTGTGGTGTACACTAACTGCTAACTCTTAGTAGCTACAGCCTACCGTATATACCTTTTGCAAATGACTACATCAAAATACAAGAAAATACCAAACTTGTGTGCTTATTGGAGGACTTTAACTGGCTGTCAACTTTTAATAAACATTTAAGATGCAAGCCGATACCATTCGATACTAGTTTTTTTGCATCGGACGGAAATTCGATAACAATATTGGATTGGGACAGCCCTATTTACAGTACTTTTAATTTTAATCGTCTTCATTCAGTATATTTCAATCAATCAATCAATGTTTATTTATATAGCCCCAAATCACAAATGTCTCAAAGGACTGCACAAATCATTACGACTACAACATCCTCGGAAGAACCCACAAAAGGGCAAGGAAAACTCACACCCAGTGGGCAGGGAGAATTCACATCCAGTGGGACGCCAGTGACAATGCTGACTATGAGAAACCTTGGAGAGGACCTCAGATGTGGGCAACCCTCCCCCTCTAGGGGACCGAAAGCAATGGATGTCGAGCGGGTCTAACATGATACTGTGAAAGTTCAATCCATAGTGGCTCCAACACAGCCGCGGGAGTTCAGTTCAAAGCGGATCCAAGACAGCAGCGAGAGTCCCGTCCACAGGAGACCATCTCAAGCGGAGGCGGATCAACAGTGTAGAGATGTCCCCAATCGATACAGGCGAGCGGTCCATCCTGGGTCCCGACGAGCGGCCCATCCTGGGTCTTGACTCTGGACAGCCAGTACTTCATCCATGGTCATCGGACCGAATCCCCTCCACAAGGGAGGGGGGGACATAGGAGAAAGAAAAGAAGCGGCAGATCAACTGGTCTAAAAAGGAGGTCTATTTAAAGGCTAGAGTATACAGATGAGTTTTAAGGTGAGACTTAAATGCTTCTACTGAGGTAGCATCTCGAACTGTTACCGGGAGGGCATTCCAGAGTACTGGAGCCCGAACGGAAAACGCTCTATAGCCCGCAGACTTTTTTGGGGCTCTAGGAATCACTAATAAGCCGGAGTCTTTTGAACGCAGATTTCTTGCCGGGACATATGGTACAATACAATCGGCAAGATAGGATGGAGCTAGACCGTGTAGTATTTTATACGTAAGTAGTAAAACCTTAAAGTCACATCTTAAGTGCACAGGAAGCCAGTGCAGGTGAGCCAGCACAGGTGTAATGTGATCAAACTTTCTTGTTCTTGTCAAAAGTCTAGCAGTTTAACTGGTCCAAACCTTGTCAGAGGACCAAGGCTTAGGTCAGGCTGATTACGAAAATGAATACTGATCTCATTAACAGCAAAGGAAGGGACTAGCTGCTAACTCTTAGTAGCTATATCCTACCATATTTACCTTTTGTAAATGACTTTACCAAGATCCAAGAAAATACCAGCCTTGTGTACTTATGGGAGGACTTTAACTTCAATTTTAATCGTCTTCATTCAGCATATTTAACCTACTTCAATCAATCAATGTTTACTTATATAGCCCTAAATCACTAGTGTCTCAAAGGGCTACACAAACCACTACCACATCCTCGGTAGGCCCACATAAGGGCAAGGAAAACTCACACCCAGTGGGACGTCGGTGACAATGATGACTATGAGAACCTTGGAGAGGAGGAAAGCAATGGATGTCGAGCGGGTCTAACATGATACTGTGAAAGTTCAATCCATAGTGGATCCAACACAGTCGCGAGAGTCCAGTCCAAAGCGGATCCAACACAGCAGCGAGAGTCCCGTTCACAGCGGAGCCAGCAGGAAACCATCCCAAGCGGAGGCGGATCAGCAGCGCAGAGATGTCCCCATTCGATACACAGACAAGCAGTACATTGATTGATTGATTGATTGATGCTTTTATTAGTAGATTGCACAGTTCAGTACATATTCCGTACAATTGACCACTAAATGGTAACACCCGAATAAGCTTTTCAACTTGTTTAAGTCGGGGTCCACGTTAATCAATTCATGGTACAAATATATACTATCAACATAATACAGTCATCACACAAGTTAATCATCATAGTATGTACATTGAATTATTTACATGGCCACCGGATCGGACCGGACCCCCTCCACAAGGGAGAGTGGGACATAGGAGAAAAAGAAAACAAACGGCAGATCAACTGGTCTAAAAAGGGAGTCTTAGAGTTTAACTGCTCCAAACCTTGTCAAAGTCTTAGGCCAGGCTGATTACAAGAATTAATACCAATCTCATATACCGTAAAAGAAAGTACTCGTAAAAAATAAACACATTTAAACTAACTTAATAAATATGTGCCACTCAGTTAGTTTACCATGAATTGATTAATGTGGAGCCCGACTTAAACACGTTGAAAAACTTTTGGGTGGTGCAGTGGAAGAGTGGCAGTGCGCAAACCGAGGGTCCCTGGTTCAAATCCCACCTGGTACCAACCTCGTCACGTCCGTTGTGTCCTTGAGCAAGACACTTCACCCTTGCTCCTGATGGGTGCTGGTTGGCGCCTTGCACGGCAGCTCCCTCCAACAGTGTGTGAATGTGTGTGTGAATGGGTGAATGTGGAAGTAGTGTCAAAGCGCTTTGAGTACCTTGAAGGTAGAAAAGCGCTATACAAGTACAACCCATTTATCATTTATTTATTTACTTTTTTGTGGTCAATTGTACGGAATATACTATCTACTCATAAAAGTCTCAATCAATCAATCAATCAGTCTAGTGACTGATGCAATACTGCCCCAAGTGGCGGAGAATGGCATTACAATTTAGTACCGTAGCGGCCCATACGGACCACGGATGACAAATGTTTTTGGCGGCCCATTATGCGGTCTTCCCGGTGGCAGAGGGGTTAGTGCGTCTGCCTCACAATACGAAGTTCCTGCAGTCCTGGGTTCAAATCCAGGCTCGGGATCTTTCTGTGTGGAGTTTGCATGTTCTCCCCGTGAATGTGTGGGTTCCCTCCGGGTACTCCGGCTTCCTCCCACTTCCAAAGACATGCACCTGGGGATAGGTTGATTGGCAACACTAAATCGGCCCTAGTGTGTGAATGTGAGTGTGAATGTTGTCTGTCTATCTGTGTTGGCCCTGCGATGAGGTGGCGACTTGTCCAGGGTGTACCCCGCCTTCCGCCCGATTGTAGCTGAGATAGGCGCCAGCGCCCCTCGCGACCCCAAAAAGGGAATAAGCGGTAGTAAATGGATGGATGGATTATGGGGTACTTGTGTCATGGCCATCTGGTTACGGTAAAATGTTAGTCATTCCCGAGTTTTTTTAACTAAACTCGCCGGTCGGTTTGTTGTCCGATTTGGTCCTCTTGTTGCCAGTTGAATAGCCCCTTCTAGAATGCTTCTTCAGCAACACCAAACCCCACTAATCCACAGATTGGTGAGTCCATTGACCACCAAGTGTCAACCAAAGGAATAACCTTTTTTTTTTTTTTTTTTTCTAAGCTTGTGGTAAAGAGAGGAAGTCAGAGTATGTGGTGACGTACGTGTCAGGAGGCAGCGACGTGTGTTATGATGTGCATGACTTGTAACCTCTTCCCCTTTCTTTGCCATTATTTATCTTTTTGTCTACTTCTCACGCCAAAGCAGACCACACCGCGCGGTTACTGTCTCTGCTGCTTCGTTTCTGCCTCCTCGGAGATCCGACCTTTTAGGATCGCCTCCCCTATCCTCCCTTTTCACATCAGCCCCGTTCTTTCCCGATTTTATCTCCAACCTCTTCCATTCCCTGGCTGTTCTCTCCATCCTCTCTCCCTCGCTATCTGGCGGTGCACATGTCTTTGCTTTGGCCCAGCTGTCAGCTGCCTGCTCCCTCCTGCATACACACATCTGTGTGCATGCCCATGACAGTGCAGAGGAATCACCTCGCTAACCCCGAACATAAAGCTCGGGATAGGAAGGAGAGACAAAGAGGTGGAGGAGAGATAGGGAGGACAACGAGCCGGAGAAAGAGCGGAGCGGGAGACGAAAGAGGCATGCGGAGATAGCGCAAGATGAGGTGGAGAAAGACAAGATTGTTACAATTGCTTGTCAGCCTGTGATCTTGGTTCTGAAAATCGTCCAGCCGCGAACACGGAGCAGCTCAAGGTTTTGCCGGTTTTCTAGAATCCAATTCTAAAGCTTTAAATTACAAGCGATGGCTCCAAGGTCAACGTCTGATCTTTGATAAAGTGAGATGAATTTAAATAGAACCAGATGGTTCTGTTGTGAAGGTGCAAAGTTAGTAATACTCTAAGTCAGGTGTGCCCACACTTTTTCTGCAGGCGAGCTACTTTTCAATTGACCAACTCGAGGGGATCTACCTCGTTTATATATATCATTTATATTTATTTATTTATGAAAGAGACATGTTTGTAAACAAGATAAATGTGTTTAATGATAATACAAGCATGTGTAACACATATAGATGTCTTTCTTTCACAAAGACAAGAATATAAGTTGGTGTATTACCTGATTCTGATGACTTGCATTGATTGGAATCAGACAGTAATGATGGTAACGCCCACATTTTCAAATGGAGGACAAAAAAAGTTGTCCTTTCTGTACAATACCACATGAAAGTGGTTGGTTTTTGGCATCTAATTCATCCAGCTTCCATACACTTTACAAGAAAAACATTGGCGGCAAATTCCGTAGCTTGCTTGATTGACATTCACGGCACCCGAGGGTCTTGTGAGATGACGCTGGCTGCTGCCAGTTCATTATTATGAAAAAATGACAGAGAGGAAGGCGAGAAAACACTTTTTATTTCAATAGACTTTCACGCCGTCCCTTCCGTCAAAACTCTAAAGGCCAACTGCACATTTCCTATCTTCACAATAAAAGCCCTGCTTCATGCTGCCTGCGCTAACAAAATAAGAGTCTCGGAAAGCTGGCGTGCACAAGTGATGTGCACGCCAGCTTTCTGAGGGATCGCTTGTGCACGCCAGTTTTCCGAGACTCTGTATTTAGTTAGCGCAGGCAGCATGAAGCAGGGCTTTTATTGTGAAGATAGGAAATGTGCAGTCGGCCTTTAGAGTTTTGACGGAAGGTACGGCGCGAGAGTCTGTTGAAATAAAAAGTGTTTCTCGCCTTCCTCTCGGTCATATTTTAATAATAATGATCTTGCAGCAGCCAGCGTCATCTCACAAGACCCTCCGGTACCGTGAATGTCATTTAAGTGGCGTCTTGGTGAAGATTGATGATCACTAATTTTTAGGTCTATTTTTTTTAAAAGCCTGGCTGGAGATCAACTGACACACCCCCCGCGGTCGACTGGTAGCTCGCGATCGACGTAATGGGCACCCCTGGTCTAAGTGCTTCCAATCGATCGCAACTGGTTTGTTCAGGCTTCATCAGTTCATGCTTTTGACTAAACAGTGTGACTAAACCAACTAGACTAGATCTGGCCAGAGTTAGCCAAAGAGCACGAAATGATGAAGCCTAATCGGATGAGACGCAAAATGTCGTCTAAGACTAACTGAACTGGACCGTTCAGTTTGTTTTAGAATATGTTTTTAAGTCAGTTGACTTAGATTGGTCAGATATAGTTGAGTCAGAGTAGATCTGACCAATCATCCAAAATGTTTGTTTCAGAAGATGATTTTCGGCAATTGACTTAGATTAACTAGACTCGATCTGACCAAATCTAAGTCTAAGAGCATTCACTGATGTAGCCTGCTCGAATGAGAGGAGAAACTAAACTGGACTGTTTAGTTTGCCTTTGAAGACATTTTGTTGGTTCATGCTCATAAACTTCGTCTGGTCAGTTTGACTGGACTAACTAGACTAAATCTGACCAGACTAAGTCTACGTGCATGGACTGATGAAGCCAGATCGTACGAGAGGCAAAATATCTTCTAAGTAAAACTGAACTTTCCAGTTGTCTCTTAGAAGTCGTTTTGTCAGTTAATTGTCACAGACTTAGACAAGATCTGACCAATTCAAGTCTTTGAGCATGAAGTGATGACGCCTGAGAGGCTAAACATCTTCTAATGAACTGTTATGTTTATTTTAGAAGATGTTTTGGCAGTTAACTTAGCTTGGTCAGATCTAGTCTAGTCAGACTAAATCTGACCTAGCTTAGTCTATGAACATGAACTGATGAAGCTTGCATGAACGAGAAGCGAAACAAATTGAACTGGACTGTTCAGTTTGTCTAAGAAGTCTTTTCGCCAGTTCGTTCTCACATACTTAGTCTGGTCAGTGGGACTAGACAAGATGTTACCAATCTAAGTTTATGATCAAGAACTGATGAAACAACTTAATTGGTTTGTGCCCATTGACTCAGCCTGGTCAGATCCAGTCCAGTCAATCCAGTCAGACAAGAGCTGATTAATTTAAGTCGATGAGCATGAACTGATAAAACTTGCTCGGCTGAGAGGCGAAACAGGTTTAGTCAGTTGACTTAGATTGGTCAGATCTATTCTAGTCAGACTAGATTTGACCAATCTAGGTCTATGAACCAATAAAGCCTTCGCAGATGAGAGGCGAAACGTCTAAGACAAACTGAAATGGACCTTTCAGTTTGTTTTAAAAGCTGTTTTGTCAATTGACTTAGATTGGTCAGATCTAGTCTAGTCAGACTAGATTTGACCAATCTAGGTCTATGAACCGATAAAGTTTTCTCGGATGAGAGGCGAAACGTTTTCAAAGACAATCTGAAATGGCCCATTCAGTTTGTTTCATCAATTAACTTAGATTGGTCAGATCTAGTCTAGTCAGACTAGATTGGTCAGATCTAGTATAGTCAGACTAGATGTGACCAATCTAGGTCTATGAACCAGTAAAGCCTTCGCAGATGAGAGGCGAAACGTTTTCAAAGACAAACTGAAATGGACCTTTCAGTTTGTTTTAGAAGCTGTTTCGTCAATTGACTTAGATTGGTCAGATCTAGTATAGTCAGACTAGATTTGACCAATCCAGGTCTATGAACCGATAAAGTTTTCTCGGATGAGAGGCGAAACGTTTTCAAAGACAAACTGAAATGGACAATTCAGTTTGTTTTAGAAGCTGTTTCGTCAATTGACTTAGATTGGTCGGATCTAGTCTAGTCAAACTAGATTGGACCAATCTAGGTCTATGAACCTATAAAGTTTTCTCGGATGAGAGGCGAAACGTTTTCAAAGACAAACTGAAATGGACCATTCAGTTTGTTTTAGAAGCTGTTTCGTCAATTGACTTAGATTGGTCAGATCTAGTCTAGTCAGACTAAATTGGTCAGATCTAGTATAGTCAGACTAGATTTGACCAATCTAGGTCTATGAACCAATAAAGCCTTCGCAGATGAGAGGCGAAACGTCTAAGACAAACTGAAATGGACCTTTCAGTTTGTTTTAAAAGCTGTTTCGTCAATTGACTTAGATTGGTCGGATCTAGTCTAGTCAGACTAGATTTGACCAATCTAGGTCTATGAACCAATAAAGCCTTCGCAGATGAGAGGCGAAACGTCTAAGACGAACTGAAATGGACCTTTTAGTTTGTTTTAAAAGCTGTTTTGTCAATTGACTTAGATTGGTCAGATCTAGTCTAGTCAGACTAGATTTGACCAATCCAGGTCTATGAACCTATACAGTTTTCTCAGATGAGAGGCGAAACGTTTTCAAAGACAAACTGAAATGGACCATTCAGTTTGTTTCGTCAATTGACTTAGATTGGTCAGATCTAGTATAGTCAGACTAGATTTGACCAATCTAGGTCTATGAACCAATAAAGCCTTCGCAGATGAGAGGCGAAACGTCTAAGACAAACTGAAATGGACCTTTCAGTTTGTTTTAAAAGCTGTTTTGTCAATTGACTTATATTGGTCGGATCTAGTCTAGTGAGACTAGATTTGACCAATCTAGGTCTATGAACCGATAAAGCTATCTCGGATGAGAGGCGAAACGTTTTCAAAGACAAACTAAAATAGACCATTCAGTTTGTTTTAGAAGCTGTTTCGTCAATTGACTTAGATTGGTCAGATCTAGTCTAGTCAGATTAGATTGGTCAGATCTAGTATAGTCAGACTAGATTTGACCAATCTAGGTCTCTGAACCAATAAAACCTTTGCAGATGGGAGGCGAAACGTCTTCTAAGACAAACTGAAATGGACCTTTTAGTTTGTTTTAAAAGCTGTTTTGTCAATTGACTTAGATTGGTCAGATCTAGTCTAGTCAAACTAGATTGGACCATCTAGGTCTATGAACTGATAAAGTTTTCTCGGATGAGAGGCGAAACGTTTTCAAAGACAAACTGAAATGGACCATCCAGTTTGTTTTAGAAGCTGTTTCGTCAATTGACTTAGATTGGTCAGATCTAGTCTAGTCAGACTAGATTGGTCGGATCTAGTATAGTCAGACTAGATTTGACCAATCTAGGTCTATGAACCTATAAAGTTTTCTCGGATGAGAGGCGAAACGTTTTCAAAGACAAACTGAAATGGACCATTCAGTTTGTTTTAGAAGCTGTTTCGTCAATTGACTTAGATTGGTCAGATCTAGTATAGTCAGACTAGATTTGACCAATCTAGGTGTATGAACCAATAAAGCCTTCGCAGATGAGAGGCGAAACGTCTAAGACAAACTGAAATGGACCTTTCGGTTTGTTTTAAAAGCTGTTTTGTCAATCGACTTAGATTGGTCGGATCTAGTCTAGTCAGACTAGATTTGACCAATCTAGGTCTATGAACCGATAAAGTTTTCTCGGATGAGAGGCGAAACGTTTTCAAAGACAAACTGAAATGGATCATTCAGTTTGTTTCGTCAATTGAATTAGATTGGTCAGATCTCGTATAGTCAGACTAAATTTGACCAATCTAGGTCTATGAACCAATAAAGCCATCGCAGATGAGAGGCGAAACGTTTTCAAAGACAAACTGAAATGGACCATTCAGTTTGTTTTAGAAGCTGTTTCGTCAATCGACTTAGATTGGTCAGATCTAGTCTAGTCAGACTAGATTTGACCAATCGAGGTCTATGAACCGATAAAACCTTCTCGGATGAGAGGCGAAACATCTTCTAAGACAAACTGAACTGCAGAGTTGCAATCGATAGAACGCCCTGCAGAGAATACGACGACCTGGATGATTGAGAACATCCATCGAGAAAACCTTAACAAAAAAATTCAGTGTGATTACACACATGAATTCCGCATCACCATACTTATTTCTCCAGAAATGTTTTTTTTCCACACATTGGGTAGCTCATGTTCTCACTTATTCATAGCATCTCTAATTGATGCTGCAGTCCACTCGGGCCAAAAACCACATCACAGCCCGGCGTACACCTGTAGTCCAGCCCAGCTGTCTACATACAGGCGGCAGCCAAATAAATCCAGTCGTTCCCTCAGATGTGCGAAGCAAAACATATTCTATTTGTCTCGGCGTGTTTGCCACTCTGCTAGGTCATTTGGAGGCCAGATTTTGGCATGGCCCGGTCCGACCTTTAGGCCGGGGGACAGATGTCTGGTAGCGTGTCTCTAAACTCCGTGTGTTGCCTGGACATCTGCCTGTCTGTACGGCAAACTGCCGTGGTTGCCAAGCAGCCTGAGGAACGGCCAATAAGGAAAAGAGCTGTTGAACAGACATGGGATAAATGACGGCGTCATGCTTGACTCTTGCAGTTATCAATGTTGCTTGACTGTTCCTGTGTTTTTCTTCTCGATTCCCAGATGTATCCAGATGTTGCTGGTGATGTGCGATCCATTGCAGGTGAGCTGCATGACCACGAACGATTTTCCAGACCCGGTTGTGTTTTTCACGGACGTTTCTCAAGCGACCCGCGGCGTGTTTGCAGCAGGTGCTCGGTGTGGATGGAGTCAACTTCAGCGTGCACGTGGAGAACCAGACGCAGGTGCGAGACACCATGAGTCGACGACACCACCGGGTCTACCAGCTCTACAGTCGCACCAGCGGCAAACACGTCCAAGTGATCGGACGCAGAATAAGCGCCCGGGGAGAAGACGGAGACAAATATGGTAAGACACACACACACACACACACACACACACACACACACACACACGCTGACAGACATTGGAGGTGTGCAGAGAACACAATCATTAACATTTTGGCACTCGTGAGAAACATTCCGATTGCCGTGCACGCTCACGCAGCCTAAAGACAGCCAGTACAAAGACTTCAATCAATCAATCAATCAATGTTTATTTATATAGCCCCAAATCACAAATGTCTCAAAGGACTGCACAAATCATTACGACTACAACATCCTCGGAAGAACCCACAAAAAGGGCAAGGAAAACTCACACCCAGTGGGCAGGGAGAATTCACATCCAGTGGGACGCCAGTGACAATGCTGACTATGAGAAACCTTGGAGAGGACCTCAGATGTGGGCAACCCCCCCCCCCTCTAGGGGACCGAAAGCAATGGATGTCGAGCGGGTCTAACATGATACTGTGAAAGTTCAATCCATAGTGGCTCCAACACAGCCGCGAGAGTTCAGTTCAAGCGGATCCAAGACAGCAGCGAGAGTCCCGTCCACAGGAAACCATCTCAAGCGGAGGCGGATCAGCAGCGTAGAGATGTCCCCAACCGATACAGGCGAGCGGTCCATCCTGGGTCCCGACGAGCGGTCCATCCTGGGTCTCGACTCCGGACAGCCAGTACTTCATCCATGGTCATCGGACCGGACCCCCTCCACAAGGGAGGGGGGGACATAGGAGAAAGAAAAGAAGCGGCAGATCAACTGGTCTAAAAAGGAGGTCTATTTAAAGGCTAGAGTATACAGATGAGTTTTAAGGTGAGACTTAAATGCTTCTACTGAGGTAGCATCTCGAACTGTTACCGGGAGGGCATTCCAGAGTACTGGCGCCCGAAACGGAAAACGCTCTATAGCCCGCAGACTTTTTTTGGGCTCTAGGAATCACTGATAAGCCGGAGTCTTTTGAACGCAGATTTCTTGCCGGGACATATGGTACAATACAATCGGCAAGATAGGCTGGAGCTAGACCGTGTAGTATTTTATACGTAACTTGGAGGTTAAACAAGTGAATGCATGAACGGATGCAAGCTCACTCACAATAGTACACACACACACACACACACACACACACACACACACACACACACACACACACACACACACACACACACACACACACACACACACACACACACACACACACACTTGTATGTGTTACCTTCTTGAGACTTCCGAAAATAGCTGCCTCTTTCGGACCACCATTTCTAGAAACATAGACAACTGTACTGACAACATTAATAATATATACATACTGTGCCAATATAAAAAAGCTTGTTGCAAAAAATGAGTTGGAATTTCACATGAAAAAGGTCACAATTTCATACAAAAAAACTTGCCAATATTATAAGAAAAGTCGTAATTTTACTCAACACAAGTCAACATTTTACAAGAAAAATTGAACATTTGTGCAGTATTATGGTCAAGGTTGGAATTTTACTCAATGACAGCTTAAAATTGTGGCGATTTTATGAAAAGAGTCGTAATTTTACTCGACAAAAGTCACAAATTTATAAGAAAACTTAAAAATATTGGCAATATTATAATAATCAGAGTTTTACTTGGCAAAATTGCAATAAAAGTTATAATTTTAGTCAAAACATTTCACTATTTTACAAGAACAACAAAAAAATTGGCAATATTATAATAATCAGAATTTTACTTGGCAAAATTGCAATAAAAGTCATAATTTTAGTTTAAAAATGTCACTATTTTACAAGAACAACAAAAAAATTGCAATATTATAATAATCAGAATTTTATTTGGCAAAATTGCAATAAAAGTCATAATTTTAGTCAAAAAATGTCACTATTTTACAAGAACAACAAAAAAAATTGGCAATATTATAATAATCAGAATTTTACTTGGCAAAATTGCAATAAAAGTCATAATTTTAGTCAAAAAATGTCACTATTTTACAAGAACAACAAAAAAATTGGCAATATTATAATAATCAGAATTTTACTTGGCAACATTGCAATAAAAGTCATAATTTTAGTTAAAAAAATGTCACTATTTTACAAGAACAACAAAAAAATTGCCAATATTATAATAATCAGAATTTTACTTGGCAAAATTGCAACAAAAGTCATAATTTTAGTCAAAAAATGTCACTATTTTAGAAGAACAACAAAAAAATTGGCAATATTATAATAATCAGAATTTTACTTGGCAAAATTGCAATAAAAGTGATAATTTTAGTCAAAAAATGTCACTATTTTACAAGAACAACAAAAAAATTGGCAATATTATAATAATCAGAATTTTACTTGGCAAAATTGCAATAAAAGTCATAATTTTTGTCAAAAAATGTCACTATTTTACAAGAACAACAAAAAAAATTGGCAATATTGTGATAAAAGTCAGAATTTCACATGACAAATGTCACCATTTTGAATTAAAACAAATCATTTTTCCATAAAAAAGTTGTAATTTTACAGGAAAATATTACAATATTACAGAAACAAAAAGAATATGATAAATTGTTCCCAATTGTATAAGAAAAAAGTCTCAATTTTATAAGAAAACTTACAAATGTTGGCAATATTGTGATTAATAATAATCGGAACTTTATAAAAATAACAAAAAAATCGGAAGTATTGTGATACAAGTCAGAGTTTTATATGACTAATATCACCATTTTGCATTAAAAAGTAATAATTTTACATAAAAAAGTAATTTTATGAAATAAAAAAATTGCAATATTACAGAAACTGAAAGAATATGAGAAATTGTTCTCAATTTTATAAGAAAGAAGTCGACACATTGTGAGAAAATGACAGCTTTTAGTTCATGTATTTTAAAACCGACACACAGTCGATTCGAAAAATCCGTCCTTGTGGGGACCACCCTCATTTTGATAGATTTCACCACCAGGGGTGCAAATGAGACAATCTCTATTAGATGCAATGTTATTGGGACCATGATTTATGTCCTAACTTGATCACACCTCCTCATATGAAAGCTACTTTTCCTTGTTACTGTCTCAAGACGGGTAGAAATACAAGAACAAACACACACAAACACACACACACACACACACACACACACACACACACACACACACACACACTCACTTGTATGTGTTACCTTCTTGAGACTTCCGAAAAATAGCTGCCTCTTTCGGACCACGATTTCTAGAAATATAGACAACTGTACTGACAACATTAATAATATATACATACTGTGCCAATATAAAAAAGCTTGTTGCAAAAAATTAATTGGCATTTCACATTAAAAAAGTCACAATTTCATACAAAAAACATGCCAATATTATAAGAAAAGTCGTAATTTTACTCAAAACAAGTCAACATTTTACAAGACAAATTGAACATTTGTGCAGTATTATGATAAAGGTTGGAATTTTACTCAATGACAGCTTAAAATTGTGGCGATTTTAGGAAAAGAGTCGTAATTTTACTCGACAAAAGTCACAAATTTATAAGAAAACTTAAAAATGTTGGCAATATTATAATAATCAGAGTTTTACTTGGCAAAATTGCAATAAAAGTCATAATTTTAGTCAAAAAATGTCACTATTTTACAAGAACAACAAAAAAATTTGCAATATTATAATAATCAGAATTTTACTTGGCAAAATTGCAATAAAAGTCATAATTTTAGTCGAAAAATGTCACTATTTTACAAGAACAACAAACAAATTGGCAATATTATAATAATCAGAATTTTACCTGGCAAAATTGCAATAAAAGTCATAATTTTAGTCAAAAAATGTCACTATTTTAGAAGAACAACAAAAAAATTGGCAATATTATAATAATCAGAATTTTACTTGGCAAAATTGCAATAAAAGTCATAATTTTAGTCAAAAAATGTCACTATTTTACAAGAACAACAAAAAAATTGGCAATATTATAATAATCAGAATTTTACTTGGCAAAATTGCAATAAAAGTCATAATTTTAGTCAAAAAATTTCACTATTTTACAAGAACAACAAAAAAATTGGCAATATTATAATAATCAGAATTTTACTTGGCAAAATTGCAATAAAAGTCATAATTTTAGTCAAAAAATGTCACTATTTTACAAGAACAACAAAAAAATTGGCAATATTATAATAATCAGAATTTTACTTGGCAAAATTGCAATAAAAGTCATAATTTTAGTTTAAAAAATGTCACTATTTTACAAGAACAACAAAAAAATTGCCAATATCATAATAATCAGAATTTTACTTGGCAAAATTGCAACAAAAGTCATAATTTTAGTCAAAAAATGTCACTATTTTAGAAGAACAACAAAAAAATTGGCAATATTATAATAATCAGAATTTTACTTGGCAAAATTGCAATAAAAGTGATAATTTTAGTCAAAAAATGTCACTATTTTACAAGAACAACAAAAAAATTGGCAATATTATAATAATCAGAATTTTACTTGGCAAAATTGCAATAAAAGTCATAATTTTAGTCAAAAAATGTCACTGTTTTACAAGAACAATGAAAAAAATTGGTAATATTGTGATAAAAGTCAGAATTTCACATGACAAATGTCACCATTTTGAATTAAAACGAATAATTTTTCCATAAAAAAGTTGTAATTTTACAGGAAAATATTACAATATTACAGAAACAAAAAGAATATGATAAATTGTTCCCAATTGTATAAGAAAAAAGTCTCAATTTTATAAGAAAACTTACAAATGTTGGCAATATTGTGATTAATAATAATCGGAACTTTACAAAAATAACAAAAAAATCGGCAGTATTGTGATACAAGTCAGAGTTTTATATGACTAATATCACCATTTTGCATTAAAAAGTAATAATTTTACATGAAAAAGTAATTTTATGAAAAAAAAATATTGCAATATTACAGAAACTGAAAGAATATGAGAAATTGTTCTCAATTTTATAAGAAAGAAGTCGACACATTGTGAGAAAATGACAGCTTTTAGTTCATGTATTTTAAAACAGACACACAGTCGATTCGAAAAATCCGTCCTTGTGGGGACCACCCTCATTTTGATGGCTTTCACCACCAGGGGTGCAAATGAGACAATCTGTATTAGATGCAATGTTATTGGGACCATGATTTATGTCCTGACTTGATCACACCTCCTCATATGGAAGCTACTTTTCCTTGTTACTGTCTCAAGACGGGTAGAAATACAAGAACAAACACACACGCACACGGACACATTGGATACCTTCTTGAGATTACAATATTACAATAATAATCGGAATTTTACTTGGCAAAATTATGACAAGTCATAATTTTACTCAAAAAATTTAACTATTTTACAAGAACAACAAAAAAATTGGCAATGTTGTGATAAAAGTCAGAATTTTACATGACAGATGTCCCCATTTTGCCTTAAAAAGTAATCATTTTACATAAAAAGTAATAATTTTATGAGAAAATATTGCAATATTACAGAAACAGAAATAATGAGAATTTTTTCTCCATTTTATAAGAAAAAAGTCACAATTTTATAAGAAAACTTAAAAATATTGGAAATATAATAATCATCATTTTACTCCAAAAAATTCTCCATTTTACAAAAACAACAAAAAAATGGCAATATTGTGATAAAAATCTGAATTTTATATGACAAATGTCACCATTTTGCATGAAAAGAAATCATTTTACATAAAAAATTAATAATTTAGCGAGAAATATTATGATAAAAGGTTGGAATTTTACCCAATAACAGTTGCAATTTTAAAAGAAAAGTTTAAAATTGTGGCGATTTTATGAAAAAAGTCGTAATTCTACCCAACAAAAGTCACAATTTTATAAGAAGACTTAAAGATTTGGGCAATATTATAACAACAATCGGAATTTTATTTGGCAAAATTACGACAATAGTCATGATTTTAGTCAAAAAATGTCACTATGTTACAAGAACAACAAAAAAATTGGCAATATTGTAAAAAAGTCAGAATTTCACTTGACAAAAGTCACCATTTTGCAGTAAAAAGTAATAATTTTACATTAAAAAAGTTATAATTTTAGGAGAAAATATTGCAATATTACAGAGACAAAAAGAATATGATAAATTGTTCTCAATTTTATAAGAAAGAAGTCGACACATTGTGAAAAAATGACAGCTTTTAGTTCATGTATTTTAAAACCGACACACAGTCAATTTGAAAAATCCGTCCTTGTGGGGACCACACTCATTTTGATAGATTTCACCACCAGAGGTGCAAATGACACATTCTCTATTAGACACAGTGTTATTGTGACCATGATTTATGTCCTCCTATGGAAGGTACTTTTCCTTGTTGACGTCTCAAGAAGGGTAGAAATACAATACACATTCTTGTATTTGTTACCTTCTTGAGATTACAATAATAATCAGGGTTTTAAGTCATAAGTATGACAAAAGTCATAATATTACTCAAAATAAAGTCACTATTTTACAAGAACAACAACAAAAATTGCTTTTAGTTCATGTATTTTAAAACCGACACAAAGTCGATTAGAAAAATCCGTCCTTGTGGGGACCACCCACATTTTGATAGATTTCACCACCAGAGGTGCAAATGACACATTCTCTATTAGATGCAATGTTATTGGGACCATGATTTATGTCCTCCTATGGAAGGTACTTTTCCTTGTTGACGTCTCAAGAAGGGTAGAAATACAATACACACACACACACACATTCTTGTATTTGTTACCTTCTTGAGATTACAATAATAATCAGAGTTTTAGGTCATAAGTATGACAAAAGTCATAATATTACTCAAAAAAGTCACTATTTTACAAGAACAACAAAAAAAACTAGCTTTTAGTTCATGCATTTTAAAACCGACACACAGTCAATTTGAAATATCCGTCCTTGTGGGGACCACCCTCATTTTGATAGATTTCACCACCAGGGGTGCAAATGACACATTCTCTATTAGATGCAATGTTATTGGGACCATGATTTATGTCCTCCTATGGAAGGTACTTTTCCTTGTTGACGTCTCAAGAAGGATAGAAATACCACAATACACACACACACACATTCTTGTATTTGTTACCTTCTTTAGATTACAATATTACAATAATAAGAGTTTTAAGTCATAAGTATGACAAAAGTCATAATATTACTCAGAAAAGTCACTATTTTACAAGAACAACAAAAAAACTAGCTTTTAGTTCATGTATTTTAAAACCGACACACAGTCAATTTGAAAAATCCGTCCTTGTGGGGACCACCCTCATTTTGATGGATTTCACCACCAGGGGTGCAAATGACACATTCTCTATTAGATGCAATGTTTTTGGGACCATGATTTATGTCCTCCTATGGAAGCTACTTTTCCTTGTTGACGTCTCAAGAAGGGTAGAAATACAATACACACACACATTCTTGTATTTGTTACCTTCTTGAGATTACAATAATAATCAGAGTTGTAAGTCATAAGTATGACAAAAGTCATAATATTACTCAAAAAAGTCACTATTTTACAAGAACAACAAATAAACTAGCTTTTAGTTCATGCATTTTAAAACCGACACACAGTCAATTTGAAATATCCGTCCTTGTGGGGACCACCCTCATTTTGATAGATTTCACCACCAGAGGTGCAAATGACACATTCTCTATTAGATGCAATGTTATTGGGACCGTGATTTATGTCCTCCTATGGAAGCTACTTTTCCTTGTTGACGTCTCAAGAAGGATAGAAATACAACAATACACACACACACACACATTCTTGTATTTGTCAACTTCTTGAGATTACAATATTACAATAATAATCAGAGTTGTAAGTCATAAGTATGACAAAAGTCATAATATTACTCAAAAAAGTCACTATTTTACAAGAACAACAAATAAACTAGCTTTTAGTTCATGCATTTTAAAACCGACACACAGTCAATTTGAAAAATCCGTCCTTGTGGGGACCACCCTCATTTTGATAGATTTCACCACCAGAGGTGCAAATGACACATTCTCTATTAGATGCAATGTTATTGGGAACATGATTGATGTCCTCCTATGGAAGCTACTTTTCCTTGTTGACGTCTCAAGAAGGGTAGAAATACAATACACATTCTTGTATTTCTTACCTTCTTGAGATTACAATAATAATCAGGGTTTTAAGTCATAAGTATGACAAAGACATAATATTACTCAAAATAAAGTCACTATTTTACAAGAACAACAACAAAAATTGCTTTTAGTTCATGTATTTTAAAACCGACACACAGTCAATTAGAAAAATCCGTCCTTGTGGGGACCACCCACATTTTGATAGATTTCACCACCAGAGGTGCAAATGACACATTCTCTATTAGATGCAATGTTATTGGGAACATGATTTATGTCCTCCTATGGAAGGTACTTTTCCTTGTTGACGTCTCAAGAAGGGTAGAAATACAATACACACACACACACACATTCTTGTATTTGTTACCTTCTTGAGATTACAATAATAATCAGAGTTTTAAGTCATAAGTATGACAAAAGTCATAATATTACTCAAAAAAGTCACTATTTTACAAGAACAACCAAAAAACTAGCTTTTAGTTCATGCATTTTAAAACCGACACACAGTCAATTTGAAATATCCGTCCTTGTGGGGACCACCCTCATTTTGATAGATTTCACCACCAGAGGTGCAAATGACACATTCTCTATTAGATGCAATGTTATTGGGACCATGATTTATGTCCTCTTATGGAATGTACTTTTCCTTGTTGACGTCTCAAGAAGGGTAGAAATACAATACACACACACACACACACACACACACACACACACACACACACACACACACACACACACACACACACACATTCTTGTATTTGTTACCTTCTTGAGATTACAATATTACAATAATAAGAGTTTTAAGTCATAAGTATGACAAAAGTCATAATATTACTCAAAAAAGTCACTATTTTACAAGAACAACAAAAAAACTAGCTTTTAGTTCATGTATTTTAAAACCGACACACAGTCAATTTGAAAAATCCGTCCTTGTGGGGACCACCCTCATTTTGATAGATTTCACCACCAAATGACACATTCTCTATTAGATGCAATGTTATTGGGACCATGATTTATGTCCTCCTATGGAAGCTACTTTTCCTTGTTGACGTTTCAAGAAGGATAGAAATACAAGAACACACACACACGCAGACACGCCTCCCCGGGCTTTGGCACAGGGGCATTGGAGCTCGTCTTGCAGTACAAAGACCTCATCGACTGGCTGCTGACTCAATGATTCACTCGCCAGCAAAAGACAGAAAATGAGCGAGAGAACGAAGGTATAGAATACAAAAAAAGAATAATGAAGAAGTGAGCATTTAGAGGGCTGGTAGCCGCTGTCAAGCTCGACGTTAGAAACTCATCTCCTTCATTGATCCGCGCATTGATTCCTCATCCTCGCTGTTTTCTCCTCTAGGTTTAAAACAGCGGGCTTCCTCTCCCTCCCACCATTCTTTAACACTCCCCGAGTCCATCCCCCATTGCATCCTCCTCTCCACCTTCCGCGCAATCACGTCCGACACCGTTCTTAAACCGCACGCGATCGATGAGCAGGAGGCGTTCCGGCTTCTTTGGACGCTCCTCGTCTCGCGTCCTTTCTCGAACAAGTTGCGATATATGTCGGGAAAGCATTCCAAAGACTCAAAAGAAAGCAGGTAATGCCTGTGAGGCAAGAGTATGGTGATGAAACAGGAGGAGAGTTGGTAGGGGGGGGTATTGATTTCTTTTGACCCCTTTGTTGACTAAGGTCATGTAGGAACCATTTTAGGGATTTATTTTTAACCACTCTTTGAGGAAGTGATATGATGCTACGCGGCGGAACTCGTGGGCACGCCTTCACGTAGCATGGAAGACATCCAGTCTGTGCCTTCCCCTCAACTCCTCTCTGGGTGTTGTTGTCTTTTTGGCTTTACGAGGCCCATTTGTGGTCGGCGGCCTTATCTTAAAACCATCTGTTCCACCGGGGGACAGTTTCATCAGCCTTTTAGAACCGTGGGATTCAAGGCAGAGTCAATTCTGATCCGATGAAAATAATCGGTTAGATCGGTGGCACACGTTGCCGCATCTACTTTTATCAGTAGATTGCACAGTACTGTACATACTCCGTAAAATTGACCACTAAACAAGTTTTTCGACTTAAGTCGATGTCCAAGTTAGTCAATTCATGGTAACTGGTAATTATCCAGTTGGGGGGTTCCAGTTGGCGATAGCTGTGGTATGGCTTGGTAAACGGTGCAAGAAAAGCGAGATAGTGTGGCCAAGAGTTGCGCCATTCTGGAAAATAAGAGAATCATAATTTCTTGGCTAGAATGGTTCCGATGTATTTGTTGCAAACGAGTTACATGAAAGAACTGGAGATGTCTGATAATGGCTTTTTTGCCGATTCCGGTTGAGGTGGGGAGTAGGGGGTAGCGTTGGGGTGCATACTGTAGCGTCCCGGAAGAGTTAGTGCTGCAAGGGGTTCTGGGTATTTGTTCTGTTGTGTTTTGAATATAATAGAATAGAAGAATTAAATAGAATGGACTTTATTGTCATTATATTTGCATAAAACAAGATTAAGGATTGCAATTTAAGGTGCGGTAGTGGGAATAAATATGGGCACAAGAGCTAATAAAGGAAAAACTAACAATTGAAATAAACAGACTACTATCCAATAGAAATAATAAGCAATCCTGTACAATATAAAAAATACTGTACAATATACAGAACAAGACAAGAGTACCGAAGTAATAAATAACAATTTGTGTCGGCCGTATTGCACTCGAAGGGTAGTATTGCACAGTAGGGTATTAGTTTATGTTGTGTTACGGTGCGGATGTTCTCCTGAATTGTGTTTGTCATTCTTGTTTGGTGTGGGTTCACAGTGTGGCGCATATTTGTAACAGTGTTAAAGTTGTTTATACAGCCACCTTCAATGTGACCTGTATGGCTGTTGACCAAGTATGTCTTGCATTCACTTGCCATATATATGTGATTGGGCCAGCACACAAAGGCAGTGGCTTTTAAGGTTTATTGACGCTCTGTTCTTCTCCCTACGGCCGTGTACCACTCCGTACAGCGGCGTTTTAAAAAGTCATAATTTTTACCTTTTGAAACAAATACCAATAATTTCCGATATCATATTTTAAAGCATTTATCGGCGGATAATATCGGCGGTCCGATATTACCGGACCTCTCTGGAAAGAACCTTATTTGTTTTCATTTGCGCAATTCATCAATAACTGAAACGAAGTAGGAAGAAGCAAAGCTTATAATAAATCCTTATATTTTCCTGACAGTTCATTCGCACCATAACCCAGAGCTGGGCAAATATTTGGACTCGGGGAGCCCACATTGAGAGGAAAAAAATGTGTGTATAAATGATATATACACATTTATCTGTAAAAACCTGCTGTACAGTATGTGTTTGGGTCCCTTTTTTTCCCATGATCACTAATACCAAAAGTCACATTGTCCGATAGAGTTTTAAAAACGTTATGACGGACCACCTCAAATTAAACGGAATGGAATTTCACAGTTTTTACTGAATGGGACACCCAGAATGACAAAGGACAGCCTTGGCGGAGTCCAACTCTCAATGGAAATGTGTTGGACTTACTGCCGGCAATGCGGACCAAGCTCTGGCACTGATCGTACAGGGAGTGGACCGCCACAATAAGACAGTCCGATACCCCATACTCTCTGAGCACTCCCCACAGGACTTCCCGAGGGACACGGTCGAATGCCTTCTCCAAGTCCACAAAGCACATGTAGACTGGTTGGGCAAACTCCCATGCACCCTCAAGAACCCTGCGGAGAGTATAGAGCTGGTCCACAGTTCCACGACCAGGACGAAAACCACACTGTTCCTCCTGAATCCGAGGTTCGACTATCCGGCGTAGCCTCCTTTGTCCTTTGTCACCGATTCTGTTCATAACTTTTATGGACAGAATTTCTAGGCGCAGTCAAGGCGTTGAGGGGTTCCGGTTTGGTGACCGCAGGATTAGGTCTCTGCTTTTTGCAGATGATGTGGTCCTGATGGCTTCATCTGACCGGGATCTTCAGCTCTCACTGGATCGGTTTGCAGCCGAGTGTGAAGCGACCGGAATGAGAATCAGCACCTCTAAGTCCGAGTCCATGGTTCTCGCCCGGAAAAGGGTGGAATGCCATCTCCGGGTTGGGGAGGAGACCCTGCCCCAAGTGGAGGAGTTCAAGTACCTAGGAGTCTTGTTCACGAGTGGGGGAAGAGTGGATCGTGAGATCGACAGGAGGATCGGTGCGGCGTCTTCAGTAATGCGGACGTTGTACCGATCCGTTGTGGTGAAGAAGGAGCTGAGCCAGAAGGCAAAGCTCTCAATTTACCGGTCGGTCTACGTTCCCATCCTCACCTATGGTCATGAGCTTTGGGTCATGACCGAAAGGATAAGATCACGGGTACAAGCGGCCGAAATGAGTTTCCTCCGCCGGGTGGCGGGTCTCTCCCTTAGAGATAGGGTGAGAAGCTCTGCCATCCGGGAGGAACTCAAAGTAGAGCCGCTGCTCCTCCACATCGAGAGGAGCCAGATGAGGTGGTTCGGGCATCTGGTCAGGATGCCACCCGAACGCCTCCCGAGGGAGGTGTTTAGGGCACGTCCAACCGGTAGGAGGCCACGGGGAAGACCCAGGACACGTTGGGAAGACTATGTCTCCCAGCTGGCCTGGGAACGCCTCGGGATCCCCCGGGAAGAGCTAGACGAAGTGGCTGGGGAGAGGGAAGTCTGGGTTTCCCTGCTTAGGTTGTTGCCCCCGCGACCCGACCTCGGATAAGCGGAAGAAGACGGATGGATGGATGGATGGATGGACACCCAGAATGTACTTACAAGCAAAGAAAGTGGGATTTACAATATTAAGTATGAACGATAAAACACTGAATATTAACAACATATGATTTTCGCTCCTCTTTTACTTCTCAGACCAGCTCCTCGATAGTTGTGTATCTTTTACAATTAAGCAAAA
Source organism: Nerophis ophidion (assembly GCF_033978795.1). Taxonomy (NCBI): domain Eukaryota; kingdom Metazoa; phylum Chordata; class Actinopteri; order Syngnathiformes; family Syngnathidae; genus Nerophis; species Nerophis ophidion. The sequence continues at coordinate 8,250,738 of NC_084615.1, forward strand.
CACAACAAAAGTGGAACGAACAATTAAAATAAACACCTACAATATGATATATTATCACTTTTATGCAGGAATTTGCTGTAAAAATTTACTTCCGCGTCTGTTCCTGACCCAAGCGTTTCGGGCTGGCTGCTCTGAAAACAAACCCCGCCCACTCTGCTTTGTTCCTGGTCTGAGCTGCCGTGACGTAGATGACCGTAATAACTCCGACAACACCCAAAAGTGCAGATTCTAACCATTGAAATACTTTCTATAGTTCAAGAATTACGGTCATTTAAAGACATCACTGCACATCATAAAGGCGTCCACAGTTCTGATGATTAAGGTCTAAAAAAAAAAAATCCTCTTATTGCTGTAATTAGTGAGGGTTCACAAACCTGGAACATTAAATTAGCAAAAATTAAGAGTAAAACGAGATTAGTAAAATAGGAATTAGGATACAAGAAGTTGAAATATCTTGTCTTTGCATAATTAGGGTTCACTTCTGTGTGAAAGAAATGAACCTAATGAAATTAAGAAATCTCAAAAATTTAAATCAAAAGCACCCTTAGGTCAAATATCTACTAAAATAATCACTTCTGATTAAAGTTATCCTTTTTACTTCAGGGGGACTAGGAGATAAACACACAAGAGTTTAGGGACTTCAGGATAAAGGAGCGAAAACATACCAGGTCTGGTGAAGCAGGTGCATGCACGACAGGAGTTCTGGAGGCAATAACCGGCGAGGCCAAGCTGACAGTGAAGTGAAGTGAATTATATTTATATAGCACTTTTCTCAAGTGACTCAAAGCGCTTTACATAGTGACACCCAATATCTAAGTTACATTTAAACCAGTGTGGGTGGCACTGGGAGCAGGTGGGTAAAGTGTCTTGCCCAAAGACACAACGGCAGTAACTAGGATGGCACAAGCGGGAATCGAACCTGCAACCCTCAAGTTGCTGGCACGCCCGCTCTACCGACCGAGCTATGCTAGTGACCGGCCTAAATACCTGTGTGCTAATTGTGAGCAGGTGTGCCTTAAGGTCCGCCCCTCGCCGAGGTGCAGGCAAAGGAGAAGGCAGGAAAACACTAAAAACACAACATGTGACATGATTTGATGAAAACGCCTCTAAAGTATTCAAATAAACAGTTTAAAAATATATATATTTTAGTATTTTTGTTTTGAGCTGGAGTTGATTGCGGGATTTGAGCAAACAAATGAAAAAAAAGTATTCTAAAATGTTTTTAAGCCCTTTGAAAAATGAAGGGTGTAAATGTCCTGTTTGACCGACACCACACCAAACAAGAATGACAAACACCTTTCTGGAGAACATCGGCTCTATAACACATTATAAACGCAACATAAGAATTACCCAGAATGCAATGCATCCATGAGTCCTACTGCTTATATTATACAACACGCTAGCACCAAACCACGCCACCCCCCTCGTTCGAAGAACTCATGATGTGTCATTTTTAGGGACCGATGTCCCTTTAGGACAGAGGATCCTATTGAATTTCTAAGGTTTTATTATCATTATTATCATCCATTGCTTTCAGTCCCCTAGAGGGGGGGGGTTGCCCACATCTGAGGTCCTCTCCAAGGTTTCTCATAGTCATCATTGTCACTGGCGTCCCACTGGATGTGAATTCTCCCTGCCCACTGGGTGTAAGTTTTCCTTGCCCTTTTGTGGGTTCTTCTGAGGATGTCGTAGTCGTAATGGTTTGTGCAGTCCTTTGAGACATTTGTGATTTGGGGCTATATAAATAAACATTGACTGATTGATTGATTGATTGATTATTCTTTATTATTATACCGCCGCCTCTTTGAGCTGTAATTTGACCCCCTTAACATGCTTCAAAACTCACCAAATTTAACACACACATCAGTACTGGAGAAAATTGTGATCTAATCAAAAAAAACAAACCCCAAAACTCAAAAATTGCGCTCTCGCGACCCCTAGGAACAAAACAAAGACAAAACTGCCTAAAACTTCCAGTAGGGACGTCGTAGAAACATGGAAAAAAAAACTTTATGTAGGTCTCAGTTAGACCTATATTTCATACACTGACACCCCCCGGCTAAAATCAACAGGAAGTTTGCTATTCCCGCTTCAATACAAAAGTTGGCTAAAAAAATGACGCTTTTTTTCAAATATTATGTCCTCTGAGGCCGTTTGTCATTTCCGCTTCAAATAAGCACAGAAGAGAGATTGAACCCTTCTGATTAAAAGTTAACGAAAGAGTTTTAAATACTACCCCGGTTTGGATTTCACGAGCCTGCAAAGAACCATACAAAACTGTAGGACTGTCATACACACATGAAACAAAAACCTCAATGTAGGTCTCACTGAGACCTATATTTCATACACTGACCGCCCCCAACTAAAATCTACAGGAAGTTTGCTATTCTCACTACAATACAACAACTGCTATACATTCACCATGCATTTGAGTCTCAAAATTGGCGGCACCAAGGCATCCTTATAAAATGCCCAAGCCACTTTACAACTGTTATTACTATGAGACTGATGTATAACACGTGTGTACAACTTGTTCTCTGTGTAATAATCCATCCATCCTCTACCGCTTATCTGGGCTTGGGTCGCGGGGGCAGCAGCCAAAGCTGTCCCGTCCATCACTGCTTGCAGCTTTAATTACAGTTCTTTCTTGTTTTTGGGAGAAAAACTCCTTTGACCCAACCCTGTAGCAAGTTTCTAAGGTACCAAAAATAGCGGATGTATCCAGTAGAAGTTTTCAACACCCTTTGTTGTGGTGCAAAATGCTTCAATTCATTGTGATTTCTGCAGTCCTCAAAACAACTCTGATGTCATGTAGACTGAAAAAAAAAAAACGCTTTTTAAAAAAGTTTCGCGTGTAGACTACTCCTTTTTTCTTAAAACCTTTTCTTAGTTCAGTGAGCAGTCGTGCGTTTTTCTGGTCCCGTGTTTGTGCTTCTTTCACTCTTTCATTAGAATACCAAATGTAAACACACAAGATGCTTGCCCAAAACATGAAACAGAAAGGTTGAGCTCACTTGTTTCCTGTACTTAAAACTACGGTCGTGTAAAAACTGAACGGGATCAAACTGTTGTAGTCTGCTGGATTGTAAAGAAAAAAAAGGGAGATAGCAGTGGAGTCAACTTTAGTGTGCATGTGGAGAAAACGTCTTCTAAGACAAACTGAGCCGGACTGTTCAGTTTGTTTTAGAAGATGTTTTTAGTAGTACCTAGGAGTCTTGTTCACGGGTGAGAGAAAAGAGTGGATCGTGAGATTGACAGGTGATACATAGTTCTCGCCCGGAAAAGGGTGGAGTGCCATCTCCGGGTTGGGGAGGAGATCTTTCCCCAAGTGGAGGAGTTCAAGTACCTAGGAGTCTTGTTCACGAGTGGGGGAAGAGTGGATTTTGAGTTTGACAGGCGGATCGGTAATGCGGACGCTGTATTGATCCGTTGTGGTGAAGACGGAGCTGAGCCGGAAGGCAAAGCTCTCAATTTACCGGTCGATCTACGTTCCCATCTTCACTTATGGTCATGAGCTTTGGGTTATGACCGAAAGGACAAGATCACGGGTACAAGCGGCCGAAATGAGTTTCCTCCGCCAAGTGGCGGGGCTCTCCCTTAGAGATAGGGTGAGAAGCTCTGTCATCTGGGAGGAACTCAAGGTAAAGCCGCTGCTCTTCCATATTGAGGTGGTTCGGGCATCTGGTCAGGATGCCACCCGAACATCTCCTGAGGGAGGTGTTTGGGGCACGTCCTACCGGCAAATGGCCACAGGGAAGACCCAGGATGTGTTGGGATGACTTTGTCTCCCGGCTGGCCTGGGAACGCCCCGGGATCCCCCCAGGAGGAGCTGGACCAAGTGGCTGGGGAGAGGGAGGTCTGGGCTTCGATCTCCGACCTCAGATAAGCGGAAAAAAAATGGGTGGATGACATAGATTGGTCCGATATAGATGAGTCAGCGCAGATCTGACCAATTCATCTAAAACATTTGTATCAGAAGATATTTTTCGTCAATTGACTTAGATTAAACAGATCTAGTCCAGTCCGACTAGGTCAACCCAATCTAAGTCTAAGAGCATTAACTGATACAGCCTGCTCCAGGCGAAACATCTTCTCAGACAAACGGAACTGTCTCCTTTCAGTTGGTCTTTGAAGACAATTTGTCGGTTCATGCTTATAGACTTAGTTTGACTGGACTAACTAGACTAAATCTGACCACACTAAGTCTACGAGCTCGGTGGTAAAAAAAGGAACATAGCAGATCTTGTTGGCATTGTCTTCAGTGGCTCTAACGTCTGTCTGTCCCTCTGTCTGTCCCTTCACAAGCCCAGCTCGTAGTGGAGGCCGACACCTTTGGAAGCCAGGTGAGAATCCGAGGCAAAGAAACCAACTTTTACCTGTGCATGAACCGCCGGGGAAAGCTGGTAGGAAAGGTGAGAGGAGTTCCGCCGACCGAAGAACGGCGGCGTCACACTTTCCTGACCCAGCCTTTCTTTGCTCCCTCAGAAGGCCAGTAACAGAAGTGCCGACTGCGTCTTTGTGGAGAAGGTTCTGGAAAACCACTACACGGCTCTGATGTCGGCACGCTACACGGGCTGGTATGTGGGCTTCACGAAAAGAGGGCGCCCTCGCCGCGGCCCCCACACGCTCCCCAACCAGCAGGACGTACACTTTATGAAGCGTTTCCCGCCTGGGGAGCAACCGGACCTGACCACGCCGTTTCGCTTCACCACCATCAGCAAGCGGGGCAAGAGGGTTCGCGCTACCGGGCCGCGCTAGTGGCAGGGCCACGCTCTAGTCGGCATAGAAGCCTCGACCTGAGCCTGCCTATGGCTGAAGCAGTCAAACGAAAACCCGAATCGCATTCCGCTGAACAAGTCGGGACAAACATTGACCAGAAACTTGACGAATCATTTACGGGGGGGGGGGGGGTTCTCTTCACATGTTGCCACTACAGCCCCCCCTTTCCTTGTAGATCATTCCTCTCAGAAGTTACTCCTTGCTGGGACCCTCGGTGGTCCATCACTGGAAGCGATACGGACTTGGTCTGCTTCCCTTCACGGAGCAGAACTATTGACAGAATACCTGAAGGGCAGCCAAGGCTCACGGCTCGACAAAGGCCTTCATTCCACAGCCACAAAAAAAAAAAAAAAACCCACATTGCCTTTTTACGTCTCCTGTTGTGGACCAGCTGGACGGTCTCAAGAATGGAATTACAACTGGACCACGGAGGGGAGAGAACAAGGGTGAAAAGGAGCAAGTGCGCGCTACGGCGTGGATGAAGGGACGGAACGATCTGCACGGATCGGTAAACGGGACCGCTGACATGTGACGCACTTATTCCTCTCGCCGCGAAAACAGGTGGGAACCTGTGAGGGTGACCGACGGGTGGATGGGGTCGACTGACTTGCTTAATACGTTGCATGTCTGTAACATGAAGAAGTGTGTGTGTGCGTGTGTGTGTGTGTGTGTAAGCAGGGACCGACGCTCTGGCGGAACTGGAATGTATAAAACAAATGTACCAAAAAAAAAAACCCAAAACAGATCGACCAAACCGGTGAGCAACCAAAGACGAGTGGGAGGACGTGGCTCCTCCCCTTTTGCACCCTCAGCTTGGAGGTAATGATGAGCACAGAGGGGGGGGGGGGGCACACAAGGGATGGTGCCTTCTCTATAAGCATTGCTATAGAAACGACCCGGGGGGACTATGCTCCTGTGCGATACCGTGGATACAGAATGCTGCTACCAGGACAGTCAGTGGAACAAACCAAAGTCATGCATACACACCCAGGAGAACTCAATATTAAAGGGAACAATTTATTGAAAGATATATATAGTATATATTATATATATATATATATAAAAGAGACCCTGAGTAAGCAATCCTACTATGATGGTTAGTATAATTATTATGATAAAATTATTTCTTTTATTTATTTCAGCTCTGTGTGCAGCAGTCTTTCTCGACTCAGTAAACCCTACAGAACCATTCCACGTGTCTCTGAAATGATTTGTCTTGCGGCATGCCGTACACAACCACAGGAACTTTTTTGTAGAGGTTATTGCGGAGGTTGCCACGGCAGGTGATTAGATAACGAGGCCCACCTGGGCCATCTACGCACCTGTCGCTGACTTCGAAGCCGGTCCTGGCCAACCCCGTTACGCGGTTAAACAATTATCCAATTTTAATCCAATTTATGGTTCAGAAAAGGACCAACCGCTTATTTTAGTTATGTTAACTCAAAATGTTGGGTTAGTTTTTCTCCATCCAACTTTTGCATTGAATTGTTTAACCAAAAAGTGGTGTATGGTAAGTTAATGTTGGGTGATTGTAAATAATGTTATTGGGATTATTCCATAATAAAAATTCCCTTGAAGAAAAAAGTAACTTTTTAATTAAAAATAAAAAAATATCCCTTGAAAACCAACCCAAAAATGGTTCACAATTTTGAAAACCCAGACTTTGAATTAAAAGAATTATATCCTTACAACCCAAAAAATAGATTGCGCTTCAATAAAAAAAAACTCCAATTGTCATTACACTCACATAAAAAATGCAAATGGTTTAAAATCCAATTTAAAGTGGATTAATTTATATATATTATATATATATATATATATATATATATATATATATATATATATATATATATATATATATATATATACATACATACATACATACATACATATGTATGTATGTATGTGTGGGAAAAATCAGAAGACTACTTCATCTCTACAGAACTGTTTCATGAGGGGTTATATGTATATATTATATATATATATATATATATATATATATATATATATATATATATATATATATATATATATATATATATATATATATATATATAAATGTGTGTGTGTAAAGTGGGGCAAAAAAGTATTTAGTCAGCCAGCGATTGTGCAAGTTCTGCCACTTAAAATGATGACAGAGGTCTGTAATGTTCATCATAGGTACACTTCAACTGTGAGAGACAGAATGTGAAAAAAAAATCCAGGAATTCACATTGTAGGAATTTTAAATAATTTATTTGTAATTTATGGTGGAAAATAAGTATTTGGTCAACCATTCAAAGCTCTCACTGATGGAAGGAGGTTTTGGCTCAAAATCTCACGATACATGGTCCCATTCATTCTTTCCTTAACACGGATCAATCGTCCTGTCCCCTTTAGCAGAAAAACAGCCCCAAAGCATGATGTTTCCACCCCCATGCTTCACAGTAGGTGTGGTGTTCTTGGGATGCATCTCAGTATTCTTCTTCCTCCAAACACGACAAGTTGAGTTTGTGCCAAAATGAATACATGGATGATACAGCAGAGGATTGGGAGAATGTCATGTGGTCAGATGAAAGCAAAATAGAACTTTATATATATATATATATATATATATATATATATATATATATATATACAGTATATTTGTGTATGTATGTATATATGTACATATACCTTTATATAAATACATATACATATGTATATACATATATCTATATATATATAAATGCATATACATATGTATATACACATATACATATATCTATATACACATATATATACACAACACATTTTTGCATAATGGATTAAGATAAATTGGATTGTTTTGTTTTCTGGAAAAATAAAAATCCGTAAAAGGAAAACAGCACAAAATCCAATTTTGCGGCTACATTTCAATGAAAATCAACCCTTTTTTGTCTGTTTTCAAAACTGCCATACATAGTAAAAATAGAAAAACGGTCCTAATTTAGTTTTTTGATTTGCCTTTCAGAATTGAAACGAGAATGAACAGAAGGTACACGGACCTAAAATATTGCTTCCGTTTCCTTTTGTCATCACACATTTTTGCATTTTGGACAAAGATATATTTAAGTGTTGTGATTATCTGGAAAAATACAAATCCGTGAAAGGAAAACAGCACAAAATCCAATTTTGCATCAATATTTTAATGAAAATCAACACTTTTTTTGTGTTTTAAAATCCGCCATGCATAGTAAAAATCGAAAAACGGCCCTAATTTAGTTTTTGGGTTTGCGTTTAAGATTTGGAACTAGAATGAACGGAAGGTACATTTTTGCATTTTGGATAAACATATTGTTGTGTTTATCTGGAAAAATACAAATCCGTAAAAGGAAAACAGCACAAAATCCAATTTTGCGGCAATATTTAAATGAAAATCAACCCTTTTTTGTCCGTTTTCAAAACTGACATACATAGTAAAAATAGAAAAACGGTCTTAATTTAGTTTTTTTATTTGCCTTTCAGAATTGAAACGAGAATGAACAGAAGGTACACGGAACTAAAATATTGCTTCAGTTTCCTTTTGTCATCACACATTTTTGCATTTTGGACAAACATATATTTAAGTGTTGTGTTTATCTGGAAAAATACAAATCCGTGAAAGGAAAACAGCACAAAATCCAATTTTGCGTCAATATTTTAATGAAAATCAACACTTTTTTTGTGTTTTAAATTCTGCCATACAAAGTAAAAATCAAAAAACGGCCCTAATTTTGTTTTTTATTTGCGTTTAAGATTTGGAACTAGAATGAACGGAAGGTGAATGTTTGCATTTTGGATAAACATATTGTTGTGTTTATCTGGAAAAATACAAATCCGTAATACGAAAACAGCACAAAATCCAATTTTGCGGCAATATTTCAATGAAAATCAACCCTTTTTTGTCTGTTTTCAAAACTGCCATACATAGTAAAAATAGAAAAACGGCCATAATTTTGTTTTTTGGTTTGCGTTTAAGATTTGGAACTAGAATGAACGGAAGGTACATTTTTGCATTTTGGATAAACATATTGTTGTGTTTATCTGGAAAAATACAAATCCGTAAAAGGAAAACAGCACAAAATATAATTTTGTGGCGACATTTTAATGAAAATCCACCCTTTTTTGTCTGTTTTCAAATCGTAAAAATAGGAAAAGACCTCCAATTTAGTTTTTGGATTTAGGTGTAAGAATTGGAACTAGACTGAACGAAAAGTACACAGACCCAAAGATAATACTTGCTACAAAAAAAAAAACAATTTCAATTGTGTTTATTCCTGGAAAGGGTCCAAGACCATTGCTACTTCCAAGGACGCGACTATACCGGTCTCTACAAGATCCTCAAGGACCTCATGGCTCCCATATGGTGATGTCACCTTAAAGACTCAGCTGTCCCAATCCTCCGGTTTGGACGTTTTCATCTCAGAATTAAGCCGGCCTGTTTGGACCGCCGTCAGTAAAAGCTGTAAAGTGTGAACCCCCCCCCCCCACCCGTAAGGAAAACATTGTGTTGGGAGTCGCTTCTCTTCTCATCTATCCCCCCCCTCGGCCCCTCCCCTTCCTTCCATATCATAGCAGGAGGTCAGCAGGAGATGTTGCTGCCAAATGAGCCAATCAGACACAAACAGCTGACTCAGGATGGGGGGGAAAGGGGGGGGGGGGGGTTTGTGCCAGAGGATTCCTATTGCAAGGCAACAGGAATCTGTGGAGGTGGGAGGCCAATGGGGGGGTAGGGGCAGGGGGGGGTAAAAGAAGTCGGAGGCCGATTTGTTCATTTCTGAAACATTGTTCCAGCGCCGCTCAGGAATGATGGAAATATTTTTTTGCGTAGCGAGACCCGAGAGTGGAAGGTGAATGGTAATCATGTCGGGGAAGGAATGCCAAATATGTGCGTGAGAACCGAGCGGTGACCTGAGAGCTGCAGGAATTATGGGCCAAAATCCCACAGACCCAGCGGAAGCGCGCACACACACACACGCACACACACACACACAATATATTCTATAGCCCGGCTCCACCCAGCACAAATAACACACGAGTGAAATAAAGCCACCTGCTCTAAGTGTAAACTACCACTGTGTTGTTTCTTAAGAATAGTCCTTTTTTTTTCTATTTTTTTTTTCCTTGAAGTGCACTATTTTGAAGTATTTATTCAAACATGCATTCTTGTCTAAGTTATACAAGATGGTGTACAGTACGTGACCTACTGTAACAGGTTGTTTCAGGCGGGGTGGGAGCGTCTGGTTCTCTGCTGCCATCTGGTGGCCGTTTGTCATACTGCAGTGACTCCGTGGCAGGCCCTACAGAAAGAGATTTGGGATTAAAGTTAAAGTAGCAATGATTGTCACACACACACAAAATATTCTCTGCATTTGACCCATCACCCTTGATCACCCACTGGGAGGTGAGGGGAGCAGTGAGCAGCAGCGGTGGCCACGCCCGGGATTAATTTTTGGGAGATTTAACCCCCAATTCCAACCCTTGATGCTGAGAGCCAAGCAGGGAGGTTACAGTCTTTGCTATGACTCGGCCGGGGTTTGAACTCACGACCTACAGGTCTCAGGGTGGACACTATAACAACTAGGCCTTCAGTGGGTTTAGTGGACCTAACTAAACTTTAAACCTAACCCTGACCAACACTGGAAGACACAAAATTATACAAAGCCTATCACTAACTCTAACCCCTATTACTAAACCCTACCTCTACCCAAAACCCGAGTCTAACCAAACCTTGGTCTTAATTCAACCTAAACCGACACCCAACTGTGACTGAAACCCAAACACTACTGTGACGGTCTCAATCCGTCGTCTTGCAGGTTCCCAGGACCACCAAGGAAGGACATGACTTTGAGAAGTTTGACTTTGTTTATTTTTTCAATAAACACCTCAGTCCAGGTCGCTTTTCCGCTCGCTCGTCGTCTGTCTTGGGCTCTCCTCCTTGCTCGCTCTGCGTCAGCTGCACTCCTGCTTCTTCCAGTCTCTCCGCCTCTCTCCCCGACGTCCACGGCTGCCGCCCTTTTAACCAGTGCGAGAGGATTGCATGATTGTCCCCAGGTGCGTGATCTACGCACCTGATCTTGATTGAGGCTTCGCTCCTTGCCGCCATCTAAGGCCGGGCTCCAGCATGTCTGCTCCCAGCCTGTCTGTTGGACCGTTGGCTCCGCCTCTTCACACTACTTTAACCAAACCCTAACTACAACCCTCATGTTACCTCCAAACCTTTACTGAACTGTGACCAAAACCCTAATGCCACCCACCCATAAACTACCGTATTCTTTGGCCCATAGGGCGCACCGGATTATAAGGCGCACTGCCGATGAGCGGGTCTATTCAAGTCTATGACTCGGCCGGGGTTTGAACTCACGACCTACAGGTCTCAAGGGGGACTCTCTAACCTCAAGGCCTTTAGTGGGTTTAGTGTACCTAACTAAACTTTAAAACTGGAAGATACAGAATTATACAAACCCTATCCCTAGCTCTAAGCCCTACGACTAAACCATACCTCTACCCAAAACCCAAGCCTTAATTCAACCTCAACCAAACTCTAAACCGACACCCAACTCTAACTAAAACACAAACACTACTTCAACCAAACCCTAACTACAACCCTCATGTTACCTCCAAACCTTTACTGAACTGTGACCAAAACCTAAAGCCACTCACCCATAAACTACCGTATTGTTCGGACCATAAGGCGCACCGCCGATGAGCGGGTCTATTCAGGTCTATGACTCGGCCGGGGTTTGAACTCACGACCTACAGTTCTCAGGGTGGACTGTCTAACCACAAGGTCTTTAGTGGGTTTAGTGGACCTAACTAAACTTTAAAACTTGAATATACAGAATTATACAAAGCCTATCCCTAACTCTAAGCCCTACGACTAAACCATACCTCTACCCAAAACCCAAGCCTTAATTCAATCTCAACCAAACTCTAAACCGACACCCAACTCTAACTAAAACACAAACACTACTTTAACCAAACCCTAACTACAACCCTCATGTTACCTCCAAACCTTTACTGAACTGTGACCAAAACCTAAAGCCACCCACCCATAAACTACCATATTGTTCAGACCATAAGGCGCACCGCCGATGAGCGGGTCTATTCAGGTCTACGACTCGGCCGGGGTTTGAACTCACGACCTACAGGTCTCAAGGGGGACTCTCTAACCACAAGGTCTTTAGTGGGTTTAGTGTACCTAACTAAACTTTAAAACTGGAAGATACAGAATTATACAAACCCTATCCCTAGCTCTAAGCCCTACGACTAAACCATACCTCTACCCAAAACCCAAGCTTTAATTCAACCTCAACCAAAATCTAACTAAAACGTAAACACTACTTTAACCAAACCCTAACTACAACCCTCATGTTACCTCCAAACCTTTACTGAACTGTGACCAAAACCCTAATGCCACCCACCCATAAACTACCTTATTCATCGGACCATAGGGCGCACCGAATTATAAGGCGCGCTGCCAATGAGCAAGTCTATTCAGGTCTATAACCCGGCCGTGGTTTGAACTCACGACCTACAGGTCTCAGGGTGGACACTCTAACCAAAAGGCCTTTGGAGGGTTTAGTGGACTTAACTAAACTTCAAAACTGGAAGACACAGAATTTTACAAAGCCTATCCCTAACTCTAAGCCCTACGACTAAACCATACCTCTACCCAAAACCCAAGCCTTAATACAACCTCAACCAAACTCTAAACCGACACCCAACTCTAACTAAAACGTAAACACTACTTTAACCAAACCCTAACTACAACCCTCATGTTACCTCCAAACCTTTACTGAACCGTGACCAAAACCTAAAGCCACTCACCAATAAACTACCGTATTGTTCGGACCATAAGGCGCACCGCCGATGAGCGGGTCTATTCAGGTCTATGACTCGGCCGGGGTTTGAACTCACGACCTACAGGTCTCAAGGGGGACCCTCTAACCTCAAGGCCTTTAGTGGGTTTAGTGTACCTAACTAAACTTTAAAACTGGAAGATACAGAATTTTACAAAGCCTATCCCTAACTCTAAGCCCTACGACTAAACCATACCTCTACCCAAAACCCAAGCCTTAATTCAACCTCAACCAAACTCTAAACCGACACCCAACTCTAACTAAAACGTAAACACTACTTTAACCAAACCCTAACTACAACCCTCATGTTACCTCCAAACCTTTACTGAACTGTGACCAAAACCTGAAGCCACCCACCCATAAACTACCGTATTGTTCGGACCATAAGGCGCACCGCCGATGAGCGGGTCTATTCAGGTCTATGACTCGGCCGGGGTTTGAACTCACGACCTACAGGTCTCAAGGGGGACTCTCTAACCTCAAGGCCTTTAGTGGGTTTAGTGGACCTAACTAAACTTTAAAACTGGAAGACACAGAATTATACAAAGCCTATCCCTAACTCTAAACCCTACGACTAAACCATACCTCTACCCAAAACCCAAGCCTTAATTCAACCTCAACCAAACTCTAAACCGACACCCAACTCTAACTAAAACGTAAACACTACTTTAACCAAACCCTAACCACAACCCTCATGTTACCTCCAAACCTTTACTGAACTGTGACCAAAACCTAAAGCCACCCACCCATAAACTACCGTATTGTTCGGACCATAGGGCGCACCGCCGATGACCGGGTCTATTCAGGTCTATGACTCGGCCGGGGTTTGAACTCACGACCTACAGGTCTCAGGGTGGACTCTCTAACCTCAAGGTCTTTAGTGGACCTAACTAAACTTTAAAACTGGAAGATACAGAATTATACAAAGCCTATCCCTAACTCTAAGACCTACGACTAAACCATACCTCTACCCAAAACCCAAGCCTTAATTCAACCTCAACCAAACTCTAAACCGACACCCGACTCTAACTAAAACACAAACACTACTTTAACCAAACCCTAACTACAACCCTCATGTTACCTCCAAACCTTTACTGAACTGTGACCAAAACCCTAAAGCCGCTCACCCATAAACTACCGTATTGTTCGGACCATAAGGCGCACCGCCGATGAGCGGGTCTATTCAGGTCTATGACTCGGCCGGGGTTTGAACTCACGACCTACAGGTCTCAGGGTGGACTGTCCAACCACAAGGCCTTTAGTGGGTTTAGTGGACCTAACTAAACTTTAAAACTGGAATATACAGAATTATACAAAGCCTATCCCTAACTCTAAGCCCTACGAGTAAACCATACCTCTACCCAAAACCCAAGCCTTAATTCAACCTCAACCAAACTCTAAACCGACACCCAACTCTAACTAAAACACAAACACTACTTTAACCAAACCCTAACTACAACCCTCATGTTACCTCCAAACCTTTACTGAACTGTGACCAAAACCTAAAGCCACCCACCCATAAACTACCGTAATGTTCGGACCATAGGGCGCACCGCCGATGAGCGGGTCTATTCAGGTCTATGACTCGGCCGGTGTTTGAACTCACGACCTACAGGTCTCAGGGTGGACACTCTAACCACAAGGTCTTTAGTGGGTTTAGTGGACCTAACTAAACTTTAACACTGGAAGATACAGAATTATACAAAGCCTATCCCTAACTCTAAGCCCTACGACTAAACCATACCTCTACCCAAAACCCAAGCCTTAATTCAACCTCAACCAAACTCTAAACCGACACCCAACTCTAACTAAAACGTAAACACTACTTTAACCAAACCCTAACTACAACCCTCATGTTACCTCCAAACCTTTACTGAACTGTGACCAAAACCTAAAGCCACCCACCCATAAACTACCGTAATGTTCGGACCATAGGGCGCACCGCCGATGAGCGGGTCTATTCAGGTCTATGACTCGGCCGGTGTTTGAACTCACGACCTACAGGTCTCAGGGTGGACACTCTAACCACAAGGTCTTTAGTGGGTTTAGTGGACCTAACTAAACTTTAACACTGGAAGATACATAATTATACAAACCCTATCCCTAACTCTAAGCCCTACGACTAAACCATACCTCTACCCAAAACCCAAGCCTTAATTCAACCTCAACCAAACTCTAAACCGACACCCAACTCTAACTAAAACGTAAACACTACTTTAACCAAACCCTAACTACAACCCTCATGTTACCTCCAAACCTTTACTGAACCGTGACCAAAACCTAAAGCCACCCACCCATAAACTACCGTATTGTTCGGACCATAGGGCGCACCGCCGATGAGCGGGTCTATTCAGGTCTATGACTCGGCCGGGGTTTGAACTCACGACCTACAGGTCTCAGGGTGGACTGTCTAACCACAAGGTAGGTCTTTAGTGGGTTTAGTGGACCT